>NC_041392.1:585161585-585217212 GCF_002162155.2 Triticum dicoccoides | reverse complement strand
CCCCATTCGTACTCCATGGGCGCAAAAACTACCTCTCCACCAGCCGTGAAACCCCGACGTCCTCCGTCTGCCACCCCATTCCACCCATCAACCGCCGCCCTCCTCCATCACGCCGGAGCCGATATCCCGACGTCGTCGTCCACCGCAACATCAATCGCAACTCCCTCCACGGCTAGTAGTTGAAGTCGAGGCCGAGGCGTACGTACCCGAGCCAGTTCAACCACGCCGTCCTGCGCCTCACCGTTGCCGCTCCAACTTCGCCACCCTCCACCACACCGGAGCTGTTCCTGCTACGCCGTGCTTCGCCGCCTCGGATCTGCTTCCCCTCCACCGACATACGGCCACGGAAACACAGTCAACAATTTGGCCATGGGTTCGTCCAAGAATCCACGGTTCTCCAAAACATCGGTTCCCCCAGGAGAAAAAAGAAGATCGCCGCGACATATGGAGGAGACCACACTAGCAACCGATAAGGGTACTCCTCTTCCCTTATTCGTGCAAATCTACGTGTCTTCTTGCACGGTATTCATCCCACAGAAGACACTAGTTGACCGCTTCTTCTTGATACTAGATGTTCCTAGAAACTCGCGATGCACAAGGTTTCTCCTCATATACTATTTCACCTTAGCTAGAGGTCCGTCGCCCCCCGAATTTCAATTCCTGGTCAGTTGATTCCCAATTAACGAAAGAATTCCCCGGCGTAACAGGCGCTAGTCCTCCTATTACGCCGGGGAAGCAGCGCCTCGGTGTTTATCGTAGGGGCGTGTGGGGCCTAGAGCTACTGGCGCCTGATCTGGAGGTAGGCCGGGATTAAAGGGATGGCCTGGGGGCGCTGCCAAGCACGGCGGTGGTGTGAGGTCGAGAGGAGGGTGGGGCGGCGGAGGCAGGGGTCTGGGATGGTGGTCACTGGCGGTTCGAGAAAGATCGTCAACAGTGACTGGCAGGAGGTAGACGAAGGCCATCTTCCCGTTCCTTATAGATCGGACGGTTCATTAAAAAATCCACTGACCTATTTATTTTCAGTCGACTGTTATCTTGACATGACCACATGTGGTGGTGTGCTGGAGGAGTACCTGCATTTCCTGTGCTCATATATTACAAAATCATACGGAGTAGAATCTACTTTTGTTTGACATGCAATGTTGTAGAGCTATCATATGTCTCATGTCATTTATTTTTCAGCCACTTGCTATTTGCTACTTTTACAGTGCACTAGTTCTGCACACACTTCACCCATACTCTCACTATTGTGTTTTTATGCAAGGGTATTTCAGACCCTGCCGTGACAGAAGCAGAAAAGATAAGAGAGAAGTCGCTCCAGTGTGGTACGCGGCTAAGCCAGACACGTTTCAAGACTATAAAGGGTGTAGTGTCAGCAGATGGAGACGGGGAACGTAGCTCTGGAGTCGATGATCTCGCTCGCCATGAACCACCATCCCAGGTGCTTGCTTTAACTTCACGGTGCATATGTGGTTGCATGTTCCATATGGTGTCTAGCTTGTATTCGAAAGGCCGAAGTCGGTCTTTATTAAGATAAGGAGAGATATTTTTTACGTGAACCGCCATTCCGTGAGCACCAGAAGACAAATAGCTAGTCAGGGCACTGGCCGAGCCAGTGACAAGCCCAGCAAAGAGAGGCATCATGTGGAAGCCCACTAAAAAGCCGCGATGGTGGCGAAGCAGCCCACCTCCCACCAGGCTCTCAGGTCCTAGATGAGCATGCTTACCACTCCAGCCGGATGTCTAGCTTATATTGCTTCCAATTTGGTTAAATTGCATCTTCTTAGCTTACACATTATACCTTTGAATATGACATGCCTTTCTGTTTTTGGTACATACTAGTACATCTGTGTATTAACCATGTTCTTACATCAAACTAATGTTCTTGTGTATCCCTCATCAATCACTTATGATGAGGCAGTCAGGCAAGTGGAATCCTCCTCATTTAAAGAATGCAGCGTCAGCCTCCCGTCATGATTCTCAAGAAATAGCAAGGCTAGATGAAGATAGTGAACGTAGCTTTGTAGTTGATTACCGCATTTCCCCTACACTAGCATCGCAGGTGCTTGCTCTAACTTGGCAGCGTGATATGTAGTTGCATGTTGCATATTGTGTCTAGATTGTAATTCTTCCAATCTAGTTAAACTGCATGTGATATTCTGCTTAGCTTATACAATATACCTGTTAATGTGACATGTCTTCCTGTATTTAGTACATAGTACATCTATCTATTAAGCATGTCCTCACATAAAACTATTTTTTTGTATCCCGCATAAATCAATATGACGAGACACCTTTAGTATATGCATTGTGATATTAGTTGCATCTTTGATATGATTTATAGCATGCGCTGCTTCTAATTTGTTGAAATGTCATTTATGATGGGACACTTTTAAATTGGCAGAGTCATATTGGTTGCATCTTTCACGTGGTGTCTAGCTTGCATTGCTTCTTATTTGGTGAAATGGTTTCTGCTTAGTTTACACAAACATTTGTGAATATTCCATGTCGTCCTGTTTTTGGTATTATTCCATCCTGGAATCATGTGTTTGCCTTACATCAAATAGTGATTGTCAGTATCATGCACGAATGAGTTTTGAAGAGTGAATTTTATTGCTTTTTCTTGTCGGTTTTACTTGACAATTCAAAATCAATAAAGCGGAAGGAAGTTAGCAAGGCAGCGGATGAAGGTGCTCCTTCCAAATGGAGGGCCTCTACATATTCTACTCCTCCATCCCCCAAGATGATTTCCAAGACAACACATGCATAGACACTCAACGTAGCTGTGTTGGTGATGAGCACGTCTCCCCTAGTGCACCATCACAGGTGCTCCCTCTAACTTGGCACTATTATATGTGGTTGCATGTTATGTATGATGTCTAGCTTGTATTGCTTCTAATTTTTTTTGAATTGCATCTGCTTACTTTACACATTATACTTGTGACTAAGACACGTTTTCCTGTTTCTAGAACATACAATATCTGTCTATCACACCATGTTCTTACATCAAAGTACATTTGTTCTAAAGAACTAAATTTTTATTCGTTTTTCTTGTCGGCTTGACTTAACATGGCACAGAGAAAGAGGAAGCAAGACAGAACGACGGGGAAAGGGAAGCGGAACAATCCTGCAGATTCTGCTGGTACTGATGGTGCAATAGAAGGTCAAAGTCCAGCAGAAAATTGTACCGACAGGGTATCCCATGCTACACGAGCTGCAGAACAAGCCAAACAGAAACAAATAGCTGCCACCAAACAAGCAGAGACAACCCTAGTTGTTGCAACACCTTCCATAGTACCACCAGCTGCACGATTTACTCGTTCGTCAACTCAGCTAGCGGCACGTTCCCAAGCTCCCTTGCCACCTGACACTACTTCCGAAGCACTCTTGACACAAGATGAGTTGGCAAGATCAGATGAACTTTGTGAGCTTCAACAGCAAGAAGGTAGTTGCTGGAGTCAAGTTACAGTTGCATGCTTCTTTATATGTAGTCTCACAGTTTGATGTACCCTAACACTTCATATGTTTGTTGTTGGACTAGCACCTAGGCGCAAGAGGAAACAAACATCAGGGATAATGCTCGATAGGTTAACTAAATCTAGAGGAGGAAGAATGGAGATCCTTTTTGAGGCAGGTTTAAAAAGGCCACGTGATGCTACAGAGTCAGCCAAGTTAGTATCAGAGGCAGCGGTTGCTGTTAGGTGTCATGTACGTATCCTCCCAACATGGATTCAGTACAGGAATGACAAAGACGAAACCCAGTTCAACACCTTCCTCGACCATTTATCTGTAAGTATGGTTATGTATGGAAACTAGTAATATCGTCTTGCTCTGTCCAATACTTTCTAGGTTGCTGATAATGAGACTCCCATAATTTTCAAAAGATGAGGTTCAAGTTGGATAGCCAAGATGATGCAACCAGACAAGCTTGCACCCATGTTTTCAAGTCTGCTCTGCGATAGTATTGGTATAACTTGAGGAAAACTCATTTTGAAGGCAAGGCTAACAGTGAACTTGCCCAAACATCCCCGGTGGAAAATATATGTGATGAATACTGGAGAGGCCTCATTAAACACTGGTCCGATCCGAAGTATCAGGTACATTATATATATGTGATCAGATCACATGTTGAAGTCCTATTTACTCATGTGCCACACAAATCTATCTTCTTGTAGGTGAACTGTTCAAAGAACAAGGCCAACCGTACGAAAGTGAAATTCCAACAGACGACAGAATCTCGTAGCTATATTGCACACTGCGAGACTCTTGTAATTAGCTGATGTTTCACTCTTTTGGTCCGATCCGAAGTATCAGGTACATTATATATATGTGATCAGATCACATGTTGAATTCCTATTTACGCATGTGCCACACAAATCTATCTTCTTGTAGGTGAACTGTTCAAAGAACAAGGCCAACCGTACGAAAGTGAAATTCCAACAGACGACAGAATCTCGTAGCTATATTGCACACTGTGAGACTCTTGTAATTAGCTGATGTTTCACTCTTTTCGATGTACCATATTATCAGATCTATATTGACTTGTTCCAAATGCAGAGGAAAGCCCGCAAGGACCAAAAAGTACCTGAACCAAATGTTGTGGAAATCTTGAAGGACTGTCACACCAGCAAGAAGAAGAGCATGACTACACCAGTCAAAGCCGCTGTTGTAAGTCCTTAATCCTCATGCCTTTTAACTACTACTTACTCTGACTTGTGCCTTGAACTGCATGGTTTGCAGCCAATGTCTATTACTCTTTTCAATATTATACACAATTGTCTTAGTGTATCATTGCACCTTACAAGGTTTAAAAGAGAGGAGTGATGTTCCTTTGATCTTGACCTGTAATCTAGTTCCGTGCTGGACTTTCCCACACAACATTACAATTGCATGTTTGTCTGTTCTCAGTTGTTTTGTGATATGAATGAAGTCATACTATGCTTACCATATTATAAACTTCGTCTCTTTATCCTTAGCCCTCAATACAATGTGAATAAATAGACAACACATTAGCGATGGTACATGGTCATATGTTTGGAACCTGGTTTTATTATGTACTTTGCAATAAAATACAACTATTATTTTACATGGGTTCACCAGAATAAGTTATGTATATAGACCAAAGCTATTTTGTTTGGTTTTTCTACCTCCTTAATATCTTCTGTTCTGGTACTACTAATGTAAAACCACAACTTTTCAGCAAGCATCCAAGCTTCAACAAAGGATGGCGACTCCCACCTCTCTCCCACCCCACCCATGGCGACTCCCATGATCCCACCCACTACACCCAAATCCAACCAGCCAAATCTGTTTCTTCTCCAATGGATCCTTTCAATGATCCACTTTCCATTGCTCATCAACTGGATTTTTCATTTGGACATCATTTCAGATCTCAGGTTCGTGATCTATTTGCCTCGGCGGTCAACCCGGTCTCTCCCTCTTCGGGTTTTATCTTGGTGATTTCTTTTGGAAGATCAACATTCAGACTTGATCCTTTGAATGTAAGTCTTGCTATCTCTTCGTGCACTAGTGCTGCATACGATGCTATCAATGTCACACACATCATTGGCAACGTATTTAGTTTCAAGGTTTGTTCAAAGGCAGTGGGTTTTCATCTAGTTCGCTTGAAATATTTCTCTTGTGATATGTTCAAATGCTTCTTTCATCTTTGGAGTGGTGGAGGCCCTAATTGGATCTATGAAGAGAAAATTTGGATCAGAGAACAAGAGACAGAATGGACTCGTGTCAGTTATAAAAAGAAGTCTCATCATAGGTGTAAGTGCATCTAGTGCCACCCCTAGTTGGTTTTGGAGGATTGACGACAAACCTAGTTGAGGAACTAATGTGTTTGTGAGAATTGCAGGATAACACAGGTAGGAGTCCCTCACTGATTTGGTTTTACTACCAGAGATGACCCCTAAAAATGTATGAAGACATTGAAGACAATGGTGGTTTATGAAGATATTCACATTGAAGACTATGACAAGAGAAGACTCCCAATGAAGCTTATGGAACTCGAAGACTTAGGTTCTTCGTAGTTGTATTTCATTTATGTTGTGTCATAGGAACCACCGTACTGTTAAGTGGGGTCCAAGAGAACCAGTCAGAATGACTGAAGTGATGCCTAATTCAAATCCTATGTCTTCGAGCGAAGACTTTGAGAGAAAATCTTGTCCAGAGTCGGACAAGTCAGCTTTACTTGTAGCCCAAGTAAAGTTGCTGTGTGAGTTCGAAATCCGACCGTTGGTACACGTGTCAGTTCCTTAGTGACCCAGGGTCATTTCGGACAAATCAGGTCGGGTTGCCAAGTGGCTATAAATAGTCCACCCCTACAACCATAAACGGTTGGCTGCTCAAATTTTAGTGCACGGCTTTTGTCGTTTGAGAGCAACCCACCTCGAAGCCTTTGAGAGAAAATTCCTAGCGAGGAGAAAAGCCCTAACCACCCAGAGCCAGAGTAAATTGGGCATCACTTAAGTCTTCGTGTCTGAGTGATCTGAAGACTTATTACACTTGAGGACTATGCATCCTCCAGACGGTTAGGCGTCGCGTTCTGAGCATCCAAGAGAAATTGTGGATTGCCGGTGAACGAAGTCTGTGAAGGTTTGGGAGTCTACCTTGAAGACTTACCAGAGTGATTGGGTGAGGTCTATGTGACCTTAGCTCAAGGAGAAAACGGTGAGGACTGGGTGTCCTGAGCTGCGTGTTCAGGACTGGGTGTCCGGGACTGTGTGTCCTTTGGTTTAAATACCTAGCCGCTCCAACCAGACGTACAGTTGTCGCAGCAACTGGAACTGGTCCAACAAATCATTGTCTTCAACGTGTCACTGGTTTCATCTTCACTTCCATTTACTTACTGTTACTAGTTGTGAAGTCAGTGCATGCCTACTATATCTTCTGTCTTCACAACGTGACTGCATAATCTGTTTGGCTTCATAACTTCTTCCTACCTGATCCTTATTACACTGAAGCTATTTGTCACTGTACTTTCACTCTATTGAATACTTGACCATGGCTTGTTTAGTGTAATCTAACTTCCGCTGCATAGTGATAGGCCTATCCATTCTGTTTGTCTTCATAACTTCCACGTGTTGAAGACTTTCATAAAAATCGCCTATTCACCCCCCTCTAGTCGATATAACGCACTTTCAATTGGTATCAGAGCAAGGTGCTCCCTTGTTCTGTGTGATTCGGTTTAACCACCTGGAGTTTTAGCTATGTCGACTGCAGGGATAATCAAAGTCTCCGCTGCGTGCCCCGTCTTCGATGGAACTGAATATCCCTACTGGAAGAATAAGATGCGCATGCATCTTGAAGCCATTGATGTCGACCTATGGTATGTCGTCGAGAACGACGTTCCCAAGGCTGGGGAAGGTGTCACTACTGCTGATGTCAAGAAGTTCACTCAACTGGACTCTACTGCCAAAAATATCATCTGTGGTCATCTGACCAAAGCACAGTATGGCCGTGTGAGTGCCTTGAAGACATCCAAGCTCGTCTAGGACTGGCTCTCCAAGGTCAATGAAGGCATCTCAACCCAGAGAGATCAAAGAATCAGTGTTCTTCGCAACCTCTTCAACCGCTTCAAGCGAAATGACAATGAGAATGTCCAGCACACATTTGACCGGCTCACTGACATCACAAATGAGCTTCAAGCCCTCGGCGCCACTGAGATCACCAAACATGAAATCGTCAAGACGCTGCTGAGATCACTTGATAGTTCATTTGACATTCTAGCCCTGATGATTCAAGAACGCCCTGATTTCAAGACACTCGATCCATCTGACATACTTGAAAGGCTCAACACACATGGGTTTCAGCTTTCTGAGAAAAGAGATATCTACGGACCAAACTATGGGCGAACTCGTGCCTTGAAGGCAAAAGCTGTCTCCTCATCTGAAGAAGAATCTGACAGCAGTTCTGATGATCCTGAAGACATTGGAAGGGAACTTGCAATGCTAGTGAAGAAGTTCCAAAAATTCACCAAGAAGAAAGGCCTCAGAAAGTCTTCACGATCAAGCTCAAGGAATGATGAAGCTTCTGCTCATGACTACAAGAAGAAAACATGCCACAAGTGCAAGAAAACTGGACACTTCATCTCTGAGTGTCCACAGTGGGACAATGAGAACAGAAGGAAGAAGAAGAGCAAGGAATACGACTCTGACGACAACAAGAAGAAGAAATACTCAAAGTCTTCTTCAAGTCTTCCTCAAAGTCTTCATCACACAAGAAGAGCTCATCTGGCAAGGCACGTGCATTTGTTGGCAAGGAAATGGATTCTGAGGAGGAGTCCGTTTCTGAGGAGGCAGAGGCGGAGTCTGAGGAGGAATCTGATTCTGGCATTGCGAGTCTGGCTACAGCATACGTCGCCAAGTCCATCTTCAACACTGAAGACAATGACTTCATCACCAACACCGATGTAAATGACAAGGACGATTCCACTCCTACCTACTGCTTCATGGCCCGCGGTGCCAAGGTAAACAAACGCACTACTCACTATCAAACATCCAGTGACGATGACTCTGATTGTGATTCAAAACCCAGCTACAAAACACTTGCTAAAATTGCAACTGAACAACAAATGGCCATGGAACATATTCAAAAATTATTAGACAGAAGCGATGATCTGTTGGGTGCTGAAATGACTCGATCTGAATCCTTAATTGAAGACATAAAAAATCTTCACGTTAAGTATCAGGAACTTGAAGATCGTCTTGAGACTCTCTCAACTACTCATGAAAAGCTTTCCTATGATTATCTTCAAAGGAAGCAAGAACTTGAGAAGTTGAGAGCGGATCATGAAGATCTTCAAAAGGAAAACGAGTCACTTCAAGCCGAACAGATCAGTTCCGCTCAGGAAGAATTTGAACCACCATGTCTTAAATGCATTGAGCGTGATAATGCTACTTCTGTTGCTGAATGTTCCACTGCTACTGCTGTTGCAATATCTTCAACTGTTGAAATGGTAACTAACCCCTCTGCTGAGGATACCACTGCTATTGCTGATGAGAATGCTAGGTTGAAGACATTGCTTGAAACAGGGATGTACAAAAGTCTTAAAGGGCATCAGACATTATGTGATGTCCTTAAGAAGTAGATTCTGAACCGAAACCCTAGGAAAGAGGGTGTTGGGTTCACAAGGAAAATAAATGCAGATGGCTCTTACTGGAAACCTGAGCAGTACCCCAAAACCACATGGGTTGCTGCAAAGGAATCCTCAGCAGATCCATCCAATTTATCTGGCTTCACTTGTGCTAACCCCATTATCATTGATGAATCCTTTGATGCAAACTATAAACTGTTTAAGAATCAGAATGGTGAAGTATTTGCCAGGTACATTGGTACTAACTGCAGGAATGGATTGCCTATGAAGAAGATCTGGGTTCCGAAAACATGTCTGGAAAATCTTCCTGTGAATGTCTTCATGACACCTCACATGAAGAAGACAAACCTCAGCCCAAAGGCTTCATACAGACAGAGGACTCACCTGAGTCGCACTAACGCAAATGTTTTGCAGGGAAACCATACTCAGGCATATGAATATGAGAGCGGTTCATCAAACTGTCATGTTCATATGACCAAGAACTATTCTGCCTATTCTTATGAGCACTATTGTCCTCCTGCTAGACTGTTTGCTAGGGCTCCAAAGCCAAAATTCTCAGATTCTACACTTAGACTTATTGCTTCTAAGCCACCCTTGAAGATGTGGGCGGTAAGAAAGCTTAACTCTCTTTTGCAGGAAAAGGTCTCCAGCAGAAAACCTAAATCCTCTGACGCTATTGCTCGGGACCTTAAAAATCTTGCAGGGCGCAAGATAAAATGCCCTAATGGCATCACTATGTATTTTGTTCCTGAAACGCATGATACTCTCCCTATTAGTCCTAATCTGGATCTAAGTTTTCATAACCCACTGGTTCGTCAAATGTTTTTGCTTCACAATTCTCTTCGTGAAGCCTATCCCCCTAACTGCACTGTAGGGTACGACACCAGCGTCTTCAAAATCTCCAGAATGGATTATTGACAGTGGGTGTACAAATCACATGACTGGCAAATGAAGCCTTCTCATGAACTCAACCTTACGTCCATCTGACAAGAGCCACATCACATTTGCTGACACTGGTAAAAGTAAGGTATTGGGTCTAGGTAGAGTTGCAATCTCAAAGAATCAACACATGGATAAAGTCATGCTTGTTGAATCCCTTGGCTTCAACTTAATGTCTGTCTCAATGCTTTGCGATTTAAACATGATCGTGGTGTTTGGAAAATATCGTTGCCTGGTACTAATGGAATCTGACAAGTCTCTAGTGTTTGAAGGGTATCGGAAAGGTGATTTGTATGTGGTAGATTTCTCAGCAGGGCCACAGCTTGCAATATGTCTTCTTGCAAAAGGTTCAGAATGCTGGCTTTGGCATCGGAGGCTTGGGCATGCTGGCATGAGGAAACTCCACACCCTTGCGAAGAAGAAGCATGTCATAGGCATCGAGGGCGTCAAGTTCAAGAAAGATCACTTATGCGGTGCCTGTGAAGCAGGGAAAATGACGAGGGCAAAACATCCCTCGAAGACAATCATGACCACTACTCGACCCTTCGAACTGCTTCACATGGATCTTTTTGGTCCCACTCACTACTCAACTTTTTCCACTACTGCTTGCCTCTATGGCTTTGTCATTGTTGATGATTACTCTAGATATACTTGGGTGCACATAATCCTTTTCAAGACTGAAGTGCAGGATGTCTTCAGACGCTTCGCAAATCGAGCTATGAACAATTATGGTGCCAAGATAAAGCACATCAGAAGTGACAATGGCACTGAATTCAAGAACACTGGCCTTGATAAATATCTTGATACATTGGGCATCACTCATGAATTCTCAGCTCCGTACACGCCACAGCAAAATGGCATCGTCAAACGCAAGAACAGAACACTCATTGAGATGGCCAAAACAATGCTAGATGAATACAAGACTCCAAGAAAATTCTGGACTGAAGCTATTGACACTGCATGCCACACAATCAACCGTGTTTATCTTCACAAGCTTCTGAACAAGACATCTTATGAACTCCTAACTGGCAAGAAGCCAAATGTCAGTTACTTCAGAGTATTTGGCGCAAGATGCTGGATCAAGGACCCACACCACACCTCAAAGTTTGCACCAAAAGCGCATGAGGGCTTCATGCTTGGATATGGAAAGGATTCGCACTCCTACAGAGTCTTCAATCTCTTTCGTTACAAAGTGGTTGAAACAGTGGATGTACGGTTCGATGAAACCAATGGTTCACAAAGAGAGCAATTGCCCAGTGTGCTAGATGAAGTTCCAGCAAGTGAATCTATCAAGCTTATGGGAACTGGAGAGATTGTACCTTCTGAAGCTCATCCTGAAGAAGAACTTATCATCTCAGCACCTGATCCACATGAAGACAATGCTCAGCCTGAAGACATTCCTCCCAACGACAACACAGATCGGCAAGAGCAAAGTCTTCGCCCTGTACATCCTCGTGTTGCCAATGAAGTGCAGATTGACAGGATAATTGACAACATCGATGCACCTGGTCCACTCACTCGTTCAAAGGCAACTCAACTGGCAAATTTCTGTGGGCACTTCGCATTCGTCTCAATTTCAGAACCCAAGAAAGTTGAAGAAGCATTTATGGAACCTGAATGGATTCAAGCAATGCAAGAAGAGCTTCAACAGTTTGAGCTGAACAATGTATGGAACTGGTTAAGCGTCCTGATCCAAGGAAGCATAACATAATAGGCACCAAATGGATATACCGCAACAAGCAAGATGAGCATGGCCAAATTGTCAGAAACAAAGCTCGCCTCGTTGCTCAAGGATATACTCAAGTGGAAGGCATTGACTTCGATGAAACATTTGCTCCTGTGGCAGACTTGAAGCCATACGTATACTTCTGGCCTATGCTAATCATCACAACAAAACTCTATATCAAATGGATGTGAAGAGTGCCTTTCTCAATGGCAAGATTGAAGAAGAAGTGTATGTTGCACAACCACCAGGGTTTGAAGATCCAAAACATCCTGACATGGTATACAAGCTCAACAAGGCACTGTATGGCCTCAAACAAGCCCCCAGGGCCTGGTATGACACACTCAAATACTTCCTGAAGAGCAAAGGCTTCATACCTGGTTCCCTAGATCCCACTCTCTTCACGAAGACATATGATGGTGAACTGTTTGTGTGCCAAATATATGTGGACGACATTATCTTCGGCTGCACCAATCAAAAGTACAGTGAAGAGTTTGGCTATATGATGCAAGAGCAATATCAGATGTCTATGATGGGGGAGCTGAAGTTCTTCCTCGGTCTTCAAATACGGCAACAACGCAACGGCATCTTCATATCTCAAGAGAAATATCTTAAAGAGTGCCTGAAGAAGTTCGGTATGCAAGACTGCAAAGGCTTCACAACACCAATGCCAGCCAAACATCATCTGGGTCCCGACGACAATGGTAAAGAGTTCGATCAAAAGGTATACCGCTCCATGATTGGTTCTTTGCTTTATTTATGTGCATCTAGGCCAGATATTATGCTGAGTGTTTGCATGTGTGCCCGATTCCAAGCGGCACCAAAGGAGTCGCATCACTTAGCTGTGAAGCGAATTCTTCGATATTTGGCTCACACCCCAACTCTAGGATTATGGTATCCAAAGGGCTCAGAGTTTGATCTGGTTGGATTCTCGGATGCTGATTATGCTGGTGACAAAGTTGATCGCAAGTCTATATCAGGCACATGCCACTTTCTGGGATGATCACTCGTATGTTGGTCTTCAAAGAAGCAGAACTGTGTATCCCTCTCCACTGCTGAATCTGAATACATTGCTGCTGGATCTTGCTGTGCTCAGCTTCTGTGGATGAAGCAAACTCTCAAGGACTATGGCATTCATCTGAAGCAAGTGCCACTTTACTGCGACAACAAAAGCGCCATCAAGATCGCCAACAACCCAGTTCAGCACTCGAAGACAAAGCACATTGAAATTCGTCATCACTTTCTCAGAGATCATGTTGCAAAGGAAGATATTGATATCATACACGTCAACACTGAAGAGCAATTGGCAGATATCTTCACCAAGCCCTTGGATGAGAAGAGATTTTGCAAGTTACGGTGTGAGCTAAATATCTTGGAATCCTCAAATGTCCTGTGATCAGGCACACATCCTAACACTTATGCATATTGATGACTTAGGTGTGCAACACACGAAGTAACGTATATCTTCAATCAATGAAGACATACATTCTAAGTGTGAATACATTAATGCGGAAATTGACTTCGGAGCGCCACGATAATTGTGCGCCGTGTCTGAGTCTAATACTTCCTATACGGTGGGTAACGCCACCACCAAACGTTCTATTTTGAAGTGTTTCACTCATGGCATTACCTTGCAATGTCTTCACATTTGGTTTGGCTTCAATTTCAATTTGTCTTCATGAGTATCTTCACTACTTGGATTATATATATATATATATATATATATATATATATATATATATGTATACTAGTGTTCTGTCCTCTACAGCATTCACTTATAGCTATGTCTTCTTGTTTGAATCTTTTGAACTAAGTGAATGTGATCGGACCCTAACCTCTCTATGCTTCCTACCTCAAACTCTATCTCTCCAAGTCATATGCATTCTATTGAAACTGTCGAATGTCTTCTCTGCGTCCTTGTCAGCAGAAGACAAAGAGACAAACTTTAAAACCATTTTCAATGCTCATTCATCCACAAGAAATCCGGAGAAGTAGGAACGACCACCCGACAATCCAGGCGTGCGTGGGATGTGCAACTGCCCCTGATATTCCGCATGGTGGACATGTGCTGTTATGATGCGAAATGCCAGGGGCACCTGTGTAATAGCGTAGTGCAGCCTCTATCCCTATAAATACACGATTCACTGCGGTCATTATCTCTTCTTCCACCCTCGCATGAACCCTAGCGCCACCGCTAGCTCTCGACGATGCCGGTGATGAAGCGCTTCACTGCCGCAACCTCTTCGACGCCGTTTTCACGCCGACCGCGGACATCTTTCTCTCCGCCATCGCCGTAGGTGTCTTCCCTCGCCAAGTTAGGGCACGGAGGATCAAACTGCTCGGCCTCATCTCCCACTTCGTCTAGCAGTTCCAAGTGTGGTAAATAAAACCTCTTTTTACAGTCTCTTTTGATTCCATAGTTCAGTCACTTTCTGCCATACGAAGTTTCTGTTCTCACAAGTTAGATCTCTCTCAGTCTGCATCTCATAACCTGCCTAGTACATTCACTTGTGCTTCATGAAGTAGTTAGATTCCTCACTTGTACTAATCTGTGGGTTCGTACAAATCTGGAACCAACTTCTTTTCTATGAGTGAATGTCTTCGCACGATGAGGTCAATGTCTTCTAAACCGATTTATCTTCAAAATCTTCTGAGAATGCATATGACCTCTTCCCCTTCCCTCGCACCTTAATGCTGTCACAGGTACATGTCCGTGGGAGAATCCTTTGGTTCTCATAGTCTGCATTCATTTGCAGAATTCTTACAGCATCACATCAACTCACCTGAAGCCAGTTCCTGTTGGTCAAGCAAACGGAAGCCTTTGAAGCCTTTGAACAGTTTAAAGCCTTCCAAGTTAAGGTTCATGGCTTCAGAAACAGCAGCAAGGAAGGGAGGCAGACAGCGACGGGGTGAAACTTCCAAAGATCTGCCTGATGAACTGGCAGAGATGTACAAAATAGACCCAGAAGAAAGTTACGGACAGCGCAAGACTCGAATCCAATGGATTCGAAGATATTAGGCAGAACAATGGTTCCACTACCGCTTCGTCACTAAGGAGTATGCGGAGAAGTGCGCCATCAAGAGACCATGGGGAGACGTACTATACAAAAATCTCGTACCCAGGTCCAAGGATGAAGCCATTGCTCAAGGCTTCTATCCATGCATGGTCAGAGGACCACAGCCAGCTGAAGCACATCCGTCATCACTTCTTTGGTGTCGCGATGACAATCTATTCAAGCGCAACTTCCAATTTTCTCAGAACTCTGCAAAGCAAAACAAGAAGAAGCTGGGATTAGACTTCAACCCTGGTCCCTCTGAACCAAGGGCGGATGGCACACGCGAAGCCGATCCCAATATCATCGGGTCGTATGCCAATCTTGCAGGCCTCATCACCCGCATCCTAGTCCAAGGGACTGCCGTGAATGACCCTCCAGCAGATACTGAGTCTGATGACGCCCCTGCTGCGCCGAAGCCAAAGCAGAAGAAGCCAAAAGCTTCAAAGTCAGCCGCTTCTCCCAAAATCTCAAGAGCGAAGCCATTGGCAACTGCACCTCCTGAAGCCAGTGTGCAGTCTGAAGACTTATCAAGAGTCTCTAAGCCCCTAGAAGCCAAGAAGCCTCAGCCACACACAGGCAAAGAGCTCACTGCTGCTGCCATTTTGCACAGCGAAGCCATTGATCTATCAAGTGATGAAGATCTTGGAGATGACGCTCTTGAGCAGCTCATCAAGAGCAAGGAGGAGGCTGAAATCTTCAACAATCTGCCTCTGTTTGATGTCGCCATCATCCACACCTTCATCGATGAATGGTTTTCCTCACCAGACATAAGCTTCGATGATCTGCAGCTGCCCATAGGCCTCAGCGTCGCCTTCCAAGGCGCTATTGCTTCAGAACTTGAAATTGCTCAACGCATTGTCGAACTGAAGCAGAAAACTGATTTTGAAAAGGCTAAGTTTAAGAAGCAAATGGCCAAGCTCAGCATGCAAGAAGTGAAAGACTTCAAGATCATGTTGCACGAGCTCAAGGAGAACTTTCTGCAGAAGCATGCTGAAGCTCAAGGTTCACGTGAGCGGATGAAGACTTTGGCTGGTCGCTGTGTGCAGGCCTACAATGAGGCCGAGAAGCGCAAGGCACTTGGGCGTCCAGGCATCGACCCCAGGATGGCCGCTAAGAAAAAGAAGAAGACTGCCACCGCTGAACCAGAGGCACCAAGGCAAGAAGCTGCTCCGATTGTCTTCCCCACTGCTACAACTGGCTCGAAGCCAAAGAGCCGGTCCACTGCGTCAGAGCTCAAGAAGACAAGAACAGCTGAAGCTGAAGCGAAGAAGAGAAAACACTTTGAAGCCTCTCCTTCTGACCCCAGCACCAAGAAGCGCAAGACCAAGAAATCTCGGGATGCTCCCACAGAGCCCTTGATAGTTGAACCCCTCTCAGTCATCTATCCTGACGCAAATTGTCAGTTGACAGTGCATGAGCCTGCTTCCATAGAGGCTCCGCACGCTGAAGACATTCCAGCAGCTGACCCCAACGCTGCTGAAGACATTGGTCTCCAAGACAATGTACAAGGTGATGCAGCCCTTCCTCAGCTTGAGACAAGCGAACTGATCAACATTGGTCGTCCATTGACGCCAATCACACAAGATGCATCGTGGGTAGATCGCCCACAGGAGGAAGATAATGAGCCCCAGCCCACTGCAACTCCACTGGCGTCGCCTACATTCCGTAGGCTTCGCAAAGGTCCAAGGGCTCAGGCTGCTGACGACATTCCGGCTGCATCAGCCGAAGAGCATGCAGAAATACCACAAGCTCCAACTTCCCCGCTCCAACAAGAAGCCGTTCTCCAAGAGAACGTGCCTGAATCTGACCCTCCAGCCAGTCAAGTGGAGGCCGAAAACATTGAGGCTACCACCACCAACACTGAAGCCAGTGTGGAGCCCTCTCCAACCACAGCTTCAGAAGACATCGAAACTACTGCTCCTGAAACTTCTGTGCCTGAGTCTGCTGCCGGTCCACAATTCAACTATCATGTTGCGCACGGGCCTCAGGTCCAGAAGCTGATCCCGCGACTGCCAAGGTTCCCAGGTCCTGCATCAGCTCCTGGCTCCTTCAACATCACTAGCTTCAGGGCAGATAATACTTTCTTCAATAGCTCCACGAACCCTTATTCAAGGGAACGGATTGTATCAGATAGGTTCTGGAGCTACCCACAACGCAGCTATTATTCATGCATCCTATACAACCAAGGCCGCATCTTTCCTCACAAGCGCCTTGAGGTTGAAGCTGTTGCTGGTCTGCCTGGCCTGGAAGAAGCACTGGATTGCTTCAAACAAGTGGGTCTGCTGCCGTTTATCACAGATGAAGAACACTGGAATGAAGAGCTACTGCTTCAATTCTATGCCACCCTTCATATCAAAGGCTACAACAGAGATCTGAAGACTTGGGTCCTGGAGTGGATGATAGGCAATCTCCATCATGAAGCCAATGCTTTCGATATCATTGAGCTTACCGGCCTTCCCACTCCTGGCGAATTCTTCGAAGAAGGTTGCCAACTCCATGCTGAAGCAATTGAGAGCATATTTCAGCGTCCTGAGCCAAATATGAGTCAGATGCTCTCAATGATGAAGCCATTGCCTCAGGATGCACCCTATCCAACTGAGTTCTTCGTTGAAGACTTAGAGTACCTGCCCAGAACCATATATCACATCATCAGGCGGACTCTATGGCCCATTAAGGGACACTCTCCACATGCCAAAGTTGAGGGTGCAATGAAGACTCTCATCTTCTGTATTCTGCATGGCAAATGCTTCAATGCATAGGATTTCTTTATACGCCAACTTGCAGCATCCGGCTCAGATCTCTTTGGTTTGAAGTTTTATGCTCCTTGGGTTATGAGGCTGATCAAGATTCACTCCGCAACTTCATATCAGCCCTCAGCCCGCAACCATCGGATCTTCTTGCCAGATGTAGACACCTCTGCTGAAGCTATATATCCTGAACCCGCCAAGCAGCCATTAAGTCTTCAGAATGCAGAACACCAGAGCTTCACTCAGAATGTTGAAGGTGTTGAAGCCATCTCCAGAGTGTATCCGCTGGCTGGCACCACACGTGCACCTGCATCTACCGAAGCCACTGACAGCACAGCTGCACAGAGATCCAAGAAGCGCGCTCGTGCCCTCAATGACTGAGAGCTTCTTGTGGCTCTTCACCAAAAGCAAGATAGGCATCACGACTGGCTCAAGAGGCAGATGAAGAGCATCTTGGTGGATGTCAACCGCATCAGAAATCTTGCCACCAAGAATGCATTTGTAGCACATGAAACTTGTCGCCGCACCTGGAAAGGACTCACAATGCTGTGCTCTGAAGCTGATCTTCACGAGGATGGCTTCAGAGGGAGATTCAAGTTTGACTCCACACCTCCCAGAAGAGCTGTGATGCGCGGAACTCCGTCACTTGAAGACTCCGAGTTCTCTTCCTCTGCTGCCACGGTGTCTGCCCGGATTATCGAAGAAGAAGACGACGCTACATCATCTCCACCTACTTCAGCGCGCGTCGAATCTGCACCAAGCTCATCTGCACCGCCAAACACCTCCACCGACCCTGCTGCGCCTGGAAACGTGTAGAAAACTCTATGTCTTCAAACCTTTTTGGTCATCACTGACAAAAGGGGGAGAAGCATATGATGTTTATAGTCTTCAAGCGGGTCACTATGGGCGGGTGCCTTTATATTTTTGCTACATTTTGCTTCGTGCTTACAACTCCCGTTTTTGCTACATTTGCTTCCTTGAGTTGTAACACTTAGACTTGATGGTCGTCTGCTACCTGTTTGTCACTCTGTTATGCGAAGATAAATTCTGCATGTGCGACGATAAATTCCGCACTTAGATCATTCTGCAGACGTCCATTTTCCATTATGCATGTCATTATCTTCATATACTCTTACATGCATAGTGGATTGTCATCATAAGTTGAAGTGGATCTCCACAAGTACAACCTGCCATGTGCATTTGCATTCAAGAAGCAAAACTACTTATATGCACATCTTCAGGGGGAGCCCTTGCAACTTATGAAGACAATTCCTTACAATTTCACAAATTATATTCCCCGTTGAAAACTTCAACTAGTTTGTCATCAATCACCAAAAAGGGGGAGATTGTAAGTGCATCTAGTGCCACCCCTAGTTGGTTTTGGAGTATTGACGACAAACCTAGTTGAGGGACTAATGTGTTTGTGAGAATTGCAGGATAACACAGGTAGGAGTCCCTCACTGATTTGGTTTTACTACCAGAGATGACCCCTAAAAATGTATGAAGACATTGAAGACAATGGTGGTTTATGAAGATATTCACATTGAAGACTATGACAAGAGAAGACTCCCAATGAAGCTTATGGAACTCGAAGACTTAGGTTCTTCGTAGTTGTATTTCATTTATGCTATGTCATAGGAACCACTGTACTGTTAAGTGGGGTCCAAGAGAACCAGTCAGAATGACTGAAGTGATGCCTAATTCAAATCCTATGTCTTCGAGCAAAGACTTTGAGAGCAAATCTTGTCCAGAGTCGGACAAGTCAGCTTTACTTGTAGCCCAAGTAAAGTTGCCGTGTGAGTTCGAAATCCGACTGTTGGTACACGTGTCAGTTCCTTAGTGACCCAGGGTCATTTCGGACAAATCAGGTCGGGTTGCCAAGTGGCTATAAATAGTCCACCCCTACAACCATAAACGGTTGGCTGCTTAGATTTCAGTGCACGACTTTTGTCGTTTGAGAGCAACCCACCTCGAAGCCTTTGAGAGAAAATTCCTAGCGAGGAGAAAAGCCCTAACCACCCAGAGCCAGAGTAAATTGGGCTTCACTTAAGTCTTCGTGTCTGAGTGATCTGAAGACTTATTACACTTGAGGACTGTGCATCCTCCAGACGGTTAGGCGTCGCGTTCTGAGCATCCAAGAGAAATTGTGGATTGCCGGTCAACGAAGTCTGTGAAGGTTTGGGAGTCTACCTTGAAGACTTACCAGAGTGATTGGGCGAGGTCTATGTGACCTTATCTCAAGGAGAAAACGGTGAGGACTGGGTGTCCTGAGCTGCGTGTTCAGGACTGGGTGTCCGAGACTGTGTGTCCTTTGGTTTAAATACCTAGCCGCTCCAACCAGACGTACAGTTGTCGCAGCAACTGGAACTGGTCCAACAAATCATTGTCTTCAACGTGTCACTGGTTTCATCTTCACTTCCAATTACTTACTGTTACTAGTTGTGAAGTCAGTGCATGCCTACTATATCTTCTGTCTTCACAACGTGACTGCATAATCTGTTTGGCTTCATAACTTCTTCCTACCTGATCCTTATTACACTGAAGCTATTTGGTACTGTACTTTCACTCTATTGAATACTTGACCATGGCTTGTTTAGTGTAATCTAACTTCCGCTGCATAGTGATAGGCCTATCCATTCTGTTTGTCTTCATAACTTCCACGTGTTGAAGACTTTCATAAAAATCGCCTATTCACCGCCTCCTCTAGTCGATATAATGCACTTTCAATTGAAACGTTTCTGTCAACAATGTATATCAAAGAATTCTTAATGACATATCTTCCGTGCCTCAGCTCAATCAAGGTACCAGATCCAATGCCACTAATCCTACTCGGTTTCTCTCTGGTGCCAACTCCACACCAATTGGCAATGCACAACATTCTTCTTTGATGTTGGATGATCTTAACTTTCGGCCGAACGAGGTATGTTGCACAACCAATCCCATGCATAGCGGATCTTTAGTTATTGGGTTCAATACTATTTCAAATTGCCGTACTGAGTTGGGCCCAATTGGCCCATCCAGAGAACCCAATGACTGCAACGTCAATCCGTCCACTTGCGAGCCCGTTAAGGAGTCGCTTCAGATTCCTAATATCCGAACTGAACTTATTTTCTGCACGAAATGCTTGGGATATGGTCATTATCCTACGGGTTGTTGCAACAGTATCAGATGCAAAAAGTGTTTTGGTTATAATCACGTCGCCAGGTTTTGTCTCAACAAGAAAAACCGCACGCTGATTTATCGGATAAAAAAGTCTGCACCTTTGAGCGCAATAAATCCCAGGAGCCACCCCCCTTGCCTCCTCGCCTTCTACCCCCCCTGCCTAGCCGCCGCGCTCCACCAGTCGACAGCTCCACCACCATGAACGCCATGGCCTGCTACCCGTGCAACCCATACCCTCACCTCCCCGCAGGCACTACGATCATTGCTTCAGGCCCTGAACGAGCGCAGCGAGGCTATGTCGTCCTCGGCGGTGAGCTCCCTATGGTCTGTGATGAGTGAGCGATAGCTACTCTGGTTCCGGCTGTTCCACCTGAAGATTTCCCTGCCGCCAATGCAATGATCATTGAATATCTCGAAGCCAAGGGATGGAGGATCAACTACTCTTCCAGATGCGGTATGGGTACTGCTCTGATCCAATTTACTACTGCCTGTTCGAGAGATTCTACCATTAATAATAGTCCATATGAGATTGGGGACTCTGTTCTTCGCATTACCAGGCATGATAGGAGTTTGAACTACCGTAGCATCACTTTTACCCATGATGTTTGGCTCATGTTAATGAACTATCCACTGGAATGCTGGGAAGTTGGAGTTGTGAGCCGCACTGTTTCTCAATATGGCGGATTTCTGATTTGGAACAAGGATCCGGGAGACAAAACTAGGATTATTGTTAAGGTCAGAGTCATGAATGTGGATACTTTGCCCGTCAGTATTGTAGTTCTACGCAATCTGGACGATGTTGGGTATGGTGATTCTTGGACTTGTCCCACCTATATTCTTTCTCGTGAGCTCATTGGTCAGCTTGGTGGTGATGAAGATCCCCTCCCTCCAGATGGAGGAAACCCACACCCTCTCCCGCATGTTCAGGAGGGTTTTTGGCACAATGAAGTACTTGGGAACATCCCCATGGAACAGGTTGTTATCAACCCGCACAATGAGCATCTTGGAGCTCCTTATGAGGATGTTTATGCACCTGCTGCTGCTGGCAATGCCAACAATAATTTGAATGAGGTGTTACCCACTGTTGTCATGCCATCTCCCATGCAGGAGGACTCTACTGCACAGGCGCTCAATGAGGTGGTGCAAGAGGATCAGATGGATTTCATCCCTGTGCCTGCTGATGGATCTCAGGATATCCAAGCTAGTAGTCCAGTCTTTGTGCCATCTAATGCATCTATGGAATATGAGGATGCACATAATACTGGAAATATGGAGCAAAACAATTATGTGTCTGATGACATATCTGCTCTTCAGGGCCTCATTGGTAATATTGTGTCGAATGCCCATGACATCCTGCCCAAGCTGGGTGGCTCTAAAATAGTTAATGCTAAGTGCAACATTGTGGATGTTGAAGGCACTTAGGGTTTCAGCAAGAAGTGTTATCTGCAAATTATGACTGTCCAAAACAAACCTGCCCCTGTCAGCTCTGCTAGTCTTACTGAGATTACTAAAGAAGTTTTTGCTGAGGTCTACAAGCCATCTGGTCACAACAAGAGGAAGAAGAAACCAATTGTTGATGAGGCTTTTTGCAGAAGGAGCAATAGAATTGCTCAGATAAAGATGGGCTTTAAAGACAAGTCTGATGTTGTTGCTGCAATTGACAAGGCTGGCACCTCCAACTGGCAAGCACCCATGCAGAACAAATCAGTTGAGAATATGGGGAAGAAACCAGAGGTTGCAATCAACCTTGGGCCAAGATTTGAAGCTGTGGTGATGGACAAAAATGCTCCTCTACCTCCTGTGCTGCCATTGGAAACTATTCAGGCTATTGGGACTGGACCTTGCAAGATGGCACCTCATGAAGTGTCATCCTCAGCCCTGAACTATGACAGCTTAGATGATTAGTTGGCCTGCTCTGCTACGGGGCCTTGACAACTCCCCAAACTGTTGTCTTCTATGGTTTATTTCCAGTTCCCATCAAACTGTCTGCTTTATGTTCCTCTGTGTTATGTGCCTGTGTGCACTTTTGCTTATGTTGGTCTCTAATAAGTACTTTGGCATGTGTGCCCCTGTGTGGTGTTGTACCCCTTCTGATAGACTCTTTGCTATGGTCTGTAATGCCAGTTATGCCTGGTATCTTGTTGTTTCTTGCTTCACATGCATGATGTTTTTTGTGCCACTGCTTATGTGTTGTCATATCCCAGTGAAAAATGCAAGTGAAACAATACCCCCATGTCATGCTAGCCATGCCATGTATTATGCTCCCTTACACATGTATAATGAATAGAAGTTGGAATATTCTCAATTGGAATGTTAGAGGGATTAACTCAAATGACAGGTGGGATGATATCAGGCTGAAAATTAATGAAATTTCTTGCTGTATTATGACTTTCCAAGAAACCAAGAGAGAACAATTTGATCTGGCATATATTAGGAATTTCTGTCCCAAAAGATTCAATCAATACAGCTTCATGCCCTCTGTTGGTAATTCAGGAGGTCTGATTACAATCTGGAATGGTAATCTTTTCAATGGCAGAGAAATATCGAAAGATTTCTTTCAGATTACTGTGGAGCTCACATCTAAACTGGATAATACTGTTTACTACATAACCAATGTTTATGGGCCAAACTCTGTGGAAGGCAAAGTTGAATTTTCTAACTGACTTCTCAATATTAATATCCAACCTATGCAGTTGTGGCTCATTGTTGGAGACTTTAATTATATTAGAGGGACAGAAAACAGGAATAGAGGTGGAGGTGACCACAATGATATGATGCATTTCAACAACATCATTATCAATCTTGACCTAGTTGAGATCCCACTAAAAGGCAGATAGTTTACTTGGAGTAACATGCAGAAGACCCCATTATTGGAAAAACTTGATTGGATTTTGACAAGTGCTGATTGGACCAGCAAATTCCCAAACACACTTGCAACCCCCATGGCCAAGCTTTCCTCTGATCATGTCCCTATAAATATCCAGATTGACAGCAGGATCCCCAAATGCCATATTTTCAGGTTTGAGGAATATTGGTTGGACTTTGAAGGTTTTATTGACACTGTCTCTATTTATTGGAATAACTGTACTTTCTATGCTGACTCAGCTAGAAACTTGGTGGCTAAGTTTAAATCCATTAGAAAAGGTCTGAAAATTTGGAGCAAGCAACTGTCACAACTCAATAAAACCATTGAAAACTGTTGTTTTTATGTTAAACTCCTTGATGGTATTGAAGATCAAAGAGACCTCTCTCAACATGAAAAGAACTTCAGGAAGTTACTGATCAGGCACACCAATAAACTTCTTGAGGCCAAAAGGAAGTATTGGAGAATCAGAGCCAACATTAGATGGGCTCAGCTGGGCGATGAAAACACCAAATTTTTCCATACTATAGCCACACAGGTTTTCAGAAGTAATTATATTACTTTCCTAACTAACTTTGATAACCTTATTGTTAATGATCATGAACAGAAAGCAGCTATCTTGTGGAATTCTTTCAAAAACAGGATTGGCACTGCTGGCTCCTCCCAGATAAATTTCAACATTGGTCACCTTTCTAGATCAATTAATCAAGAGGAGTTGGAACAACCATTTTGTAAGAAAGAAGTGGATGATATCATTAGTTCTATGCCTAATGATAAGTCCCCTGGACCTGATGGTTTTAATGGCATTTTCATGAAGAAATGCTGGCATATCATTAAAGAGAGCATCTACAAATTCCTTCAGGATTTCCAATCAGAGAGTGTGGATCTTGCTCCAATTAATACTGCCTATATTGCCCTCATCCCTAAGAAAGAAAATCCTGAAACTCCCAATGATTTCAGGCCCATCTCCTTGGTAAGTATGCCTATAAAAATTCTTACTAAGCTTCTTGCAAACAAAGTCCAAAAATGCATCATTCATGTGTTAAGTAAGAACCAATATGGCTTCATCAAAACTAGAAATATTCAGGATTGCCTTGCTTGGTCTTTTGAGTATATACATATGTGCCACAAATCTAAGAAAGAAATTGTCGTTTTTAAAGTAGACTTTGAGAAAGCATTTGACAAAATCAACTATGGGGCCATTCTTTTCATGCTCAAACACTTGGGATTTGGAGAGAAATGGATTAGATGGATCAATAACATCTTACAGACTGCCTCTGCTTTTGTAATTTTAAATGGTGTTCCTGGAAAAAAAATCAATTGTAAATGTGGAGTAAGACAAGGGGACCCTCTCTCCCCTCTTTTATTTGTCATTGCTGCTGAATTACTGCAGATCCTGATTAACCAAGCCTGGCACAATGGCCACATCAATACTCCCATTGAGCAACCTGCTTCCATGTCATATCCCATTGTTCAATATGCTGATGACACCTTAATTATTATGCCAGCTGAGCATCATCAGATCTCACATGTCATGGAAACTCTTAAGATCTTCTCTGATTTCACTGGGCTTCAGGTGAATTTCCACAAATCTTCCCTTGTGCCCATTAACATATCAGATGAAAAAGCCACTCAGCTTGCTAATATTTTGGGCTGTAAGAAAGAAAGCATGCCATTCACCTACCTGGGATTGCCAATGGGGTCCACCAGACCAAAAGTAGAGGAACTCATGCCAATGGTTTCAAGACTTGATAGAAGGCTATCTGGAATTGCAACAATGATGTCATATTCAGGTAGGCTCACCCACCTAAAGCCCGTTGTCATAGCTCTACCTATATTTGCTATGTGCTGTATCAGAGTTCCTCTCACTATCCTGGATCATTTTGAAAAATCTGGCAGAAGTTTTCTCTGGTATGGTAAGGACATCAATAAATTTGGCAAATGCCTTGTTAAGTGGGAGCAAGTTTGTTTACCCAAGGATGCTGGTGGTCTTGGTGTTCTAGATCTTAGAGCACACAACAAAGCTTTGCTAACTAAATTTTTGCACAAGTTTTTCAATAAACAGGATATCCCATGGGTGCAACTAATTTGGAGCAAATACTACGGAAATGGAGACTTACCTCAATTCCCAACCAGGATAGGATCTTTCTGGTGGAGAGACTGTTGCTCTATTCTTGACAAATACAAGAGCCTCACAACCTATTCTGCTGGTAATGGTGACACCATTTCTTTATGGCATGACAAATGGAATGATAATCCAATGAAAGACAGTTTTCCACACCTATACTCCTATGCCATAAACAAAGACATCTCTCTCAAGAAGGCTTGCACTGAAAATGAGAATGATTTGTATAGCATGTTCCATCTGCCCATGTCTTCAGTGGCTGTTCAACAAAGCACTGAGCTAATAGCTCTCATTAATGGTATGATGAGTAACAGAGATCCTGACACATGGAAGTTTAAATGGGCTTCTGGACACTACAATGCTAAGAAAGTCTACCTTGAGTACTTGGGGTGCCCAGAGAAAGCTCGCAAGCCTTTCCAATGGATTTGGAAGTCTGGTTGCCTGCCTAAGCAAAAATTCTTTTTCTGACTTCTTCTTTTGGACAGGTTAAACACTAGAGATCTTCTCACCAAAAAAAGTTTTTACATCGAAAGCTCTGTCTGTGTATTATGTGATGATGAGCCTAATGAGTACATGAAACATCTTTTCTTCTCCTGTGACTTCAGTCAAATTTTTTGCTTATCAATTGGTTTTCAATGGAACACTGATCTGAGCTGCAATGAGATGCTTATTGAGGCAAGAAACAGAATTCAGATTCAGCCCTTTAAAGAATGCCTAATTGCTGGTTGTTGGACCATTTGGAAACATAGAAATGGCATCATATTTGACAACAAAAGAAGGGATTTAAGCTATTGTATCTCCTGCTTCAAGGACCATTTTGGCTCCATCATCAAAAGAGTCAGACCTAGTTTAAAGGAGGGAATGCAAAGCTGGTTGGATTATTTGTAATTTTCAGTTTATGTTGTCCTCTGTTGTAACCCATATGTACATAACTCCCCCCCCCCCCAATATAAATGAAAATAGAGTTACAGTAGGGTTTTTACCCTACTATGTTTGCTCAAAAAAAACTTTTCAGCAAGCTATGGAAAAAATGGTGGAACTGCCACCTTCTGAAGGTGGCGAGGCAACTATAACCGCAATGTTAGCTCTTGCTGCAGTGGGTCAGTACATGTCCACTAACAGTGTCAAAAGCACGTTCCTGCATAATACTGGGTTGGTTGTTGAGGCAATCTCGTCCAAACTGCCTCATGATCAAGATATGCAAGCTCAAAACAATGTTGTATATGCGCTCCAGACACAAGTCCATTCCCTAACAGAGACCCTTTGTGAAACAAGGAGAGACATTGTTCGATGTTGTCAAGATATGCATGGTTTTGAAACTAGACTATCAGACATTTGCTATGTTGTTCAGGATCCTAGGAGAACTGAAGGCCAAGGTTATGTTGCTCCATCGAACAATACAACATGAAAATGTAACAGTCAGGTCAAATGAACTGAGCTTCTGAACTTCTGGTGGTGCATTTATCTGCTAGACTGTTAACTTTTATGCCAACCTTCCTTTTGTTTTTTAGTTGTAATTTTTTTTGGTGCGATACAAAATTTGTTCTCAACGTACAGCCACCGGTTGAAGAAAATAGCAAGCCATTTTTGTATAGTGTAGGGTGTTCCCTATATTTGCACTGGTGGCGAACTTTGATGCCCACCGGCTGTAGTTTACATGGGCCTCCTACGGGCCGTAGAAACAATGGGCCTTCTAAGGGCCATAGAAACAATGGGCCTTCTATGTGGCATAGAAACAATGGGCCTTATACGGGCCGTAGACACAATGGGCCTTCTATGGGCCGTATCATCAATGGGCCTTCTACGGGCTTATGATCGGTTGGCCAAACATGGGCCAATAACAGACCACATTATGGACGTAAATAGGCTAGAGTTGAAATCGTCCGTTCATGGGCCGACCGTAACGGGTCGTCGTTAATCGGCCGTATTTTGATGACGCTATCAAAACGGCCCTACGTATTAATGGGCCACAAACGGGCTGACTGCAACCACGGGTGAATTTGGCCCACAAGCAGAAAATGACAATAACGGGCTATAAGTAAACGAATGTGGAAATGAGCCCAAGAATAAATGGGCCCCAAGAAGGCCGAAAGATAACATGGGCTGGAAACGGCCCAACTGAATAATGGGCCGTTAATGGGTATAAAGTGATACACCGTTCATTACGGGCCAGTTTCACCACGGGACGTTAATGGGTATAAAGTGATACACTGTTCATTACGGGCCAGTTTTACCACGGGCCATTAATGGGCCGAGAGTAATAAGGGCCTCATATGGGCCGAAAGACGTCATGGGCCATACATGGGCCAGAAGTTAAAACGGGATGGAATTATATTGGACGGCCCAGATGACGCTACTGGGCCTAATTCGGTTAGGCCGTAAACGGTAAATGGGCTATATGTGAACAGGCCATTAACAAGCTTGCCGTGGGCTGGCCTTTTTCACAGGAATGGGCCTCTGTTGGGCCGTGCCATGTGTCGACGTCTCATAGGCGCTTTGTGTCCAATGAGTGGATGACATCTGTCCCAACGGTGAGCTGACACGTGTTTCCTCAGGCCAATGATGATTTTACATGTGGAAGATCCCCATTGTTCGGGTCTGTTAACGGGTTATCGGATCCAACACCGGACCCGATAGCTTAACGGTGTTCCGTTACGGTGGATGCCACGTGTCGGTCACCCTTGACGAAAGCACTTCTGTGACGCGCGATTTATCGTCATGGAAGTGGACACTTCCGTGATGATAATTTTGGTAATGTCATGGTACACTTCTACGATAGCACAGGTATGACTATCTTGATTCTGTCATAAAATTGTCATGGATGTACATGCATGACAAAAAATGCGACCTACTCTGACAAACACGTATCATCATGGAAGTGTATTTTTTTGTTGTGTTCACCGAGGTCTTTCATTGAAAAACTCTTATTCAAATATCCTTTTATGCTATCCACAAATTCAATATCATTTCCAATCAGCAATATGTCATCCACATATAATATCAGAAATGCTACAGAGCTCCCACTCACTTTCTTGTAAATACAGGCTTCTCCAAAAGTCTGTATAAAACCATATGATTTGATCACGCTATCAAAACATTTATTCCAACTCCGAGAGGCTTGCACCAGTCCATAAATGGATTGCTGCAGCTTGCACAGTTTGTTAGCTCCCTTTGGATCGACAAAACCTTCTGGTTGCATCATATACAACTCTTCTTCTAGAAATCCATTCAGGAATGCAGTTTTGACATCCATTTGCCAAATTTCATAATCATAAAATGTAGCAATTGCTAACATGATTCGGACAGACTTAAGCATCGCTACGGGTGAGAAAGTCTCATCGTAGTCGATCCCATGAACTTGTCGAAAACCTTTCGCAACAGGTCGAGCTTTATAGACAGTAACATTACCGTCATCGTCAGTCTTCTTCTTGAAGATCCATTTATTCTCAATGGCTTGCCGATCATCGGGCAAGTCAACCAAAGTCCACACTTTGTTCTAATACATGGATCCCATCTGAGATTTCATGGCCTCAAGCCATTTTGCGGAATCTGGGCTCACCATCGCTTCTTCATAGTTCGTAGGTTCGCCTTGGTCAAGTAACATGACCTCCAGGGTAGGATTACCGTACCACTCTGGTGCGGATCTTACTCTAGTTGACCTACGAGGTTCGGTAGTAACTTGATCTGAAGTTTCATGATCAATATCATTAGCTTCCTCACTAATTGGTGTAGGTGTCACAGGAACCGGTTTCTGTGATGAACTACTCTCCAATAAGGGAGCGGGTACAGTTACCTCGTCAAGTTCTACTTTCCTCCCACTCACTTATTTCGAGAGAAACTCCTTCTCTACAAAGGATCCATTCTTAGCAACGATTGTCTTGCCTTCGGATCTGTGATAGAAGGTGTACCCAACAGTTTCCTTTGGGTATCCTATGAGGACACATTTCTACGATTTGGGTTTGAGCTTATCAGGTTGAAGCTTTTTCACATAAGCATCGCATCCCCTAACTTGAAGAAACGACAACTTTGGTTTCTTGCCAAACCATAGTTCATAAGGCGTCGTCTCAACGGATTTTGATGGTGCCCTATTTAACGTGAATGCAGCCGTCTCTAAAGCATAACCGCAAAACGATAGCGGTAAATCAGTAAGAGACATCATAGACCGCACCATATCTAGTAATGTACGATTACGACCTTCAGACACACCATTACGCTGTGGTGTTCCGGGTGGCGTGAGTTGCGAAACTATTCCGCATTGTTTCAAATATAGACCAAACTCGTAACTCAAATATTCTCCTCCATGATCAGATCATAGAAACTTTATTTTCTTGTTACGATGATTTTCCACTTCACTCTGAAATTCTTTGAACTTTTCAAATGTTTCAGAATTATGTTTCATTAAGTAGATATACCCATATCTGCTCAAATCATCTGTGAAGGTGAGAAAATAATGATACCCGCCGCGAGCCTCAACATTCATCGGACCACATACATCAGTATGTATGATCTCCAACAAATCTGTTGCTCGCTCCATTGTTCCGGAGAACGGCGTTTTAGTCATCTTGCCCATAAGGCATGGTTTGCAAGTACCAAGTGATTCATAATCAAGTGATTCCAAAAGTCCATCAGTATGGTGTTTCTTCATGCGCTTTACGCCAATATGACCCAAACGCAGTGCCACAAATAAGTTGCACTATCATTATCAACTCTGCATCTTTTGGCTTCAACATTATGAATATGTGTATCACTACTATCGATATTCAACAAAAATAGACCACTCTTCAAGGGTGCATGACCATAAAAGATAGTACTCATATAAATAGAACAACCATTATTCTCAGATTTAAATGAATAACCGTCTCGCATCAAACAAGATCCAGATATAATGTTCATGCTCAACGCTGGCACCAAATAACAATTATTTAGGTCTAAAACTAATCCCGAAGGTAGATGTAGAGGTAGCGTGCCGACAGCGATCACATCGACTTTGGAACCATTTCCCACGCGCATCGTCACCTCATCCTTAGCCACTCTTCGCTTAATCCATAGTCCCTGTTTCGAGTTGCAAATATTAGCAACAGAACAAGTATCAAATACCTAGGTGCTACTGCGAGCTCTAGTAAGGTAGACATCACTAACATGTACATCACATATACCTTTGTTCACCTTGCCATCCTTCTTATCTGCCAAATACTTGGGGCAGTTCCGCTTCCAGTCTCCAGTCTGCTTGCAGTAGAAGCACTCAGTCTCGGGCTTAGGTCCAGACTTGGGTTTCTTCTCTTGAGCAACAAATTGTTTGCTGTTCTTCTTGAAGTTCCCCTTCTTCTTCCCTTTGCCCTTTTTCTTGAAACTGGTGGTCTTGTTGACCATCAACACTTGATGCTCCTTCTTGATTTCTACCTCCGCAGCCTTTAGCATTGTGAAGAGCTCAGGAATTGTCTTATGCATCCCTTGCATATTATAGTTCATCACGAAGCTCTTGTAGCTTGGTGGCAGTGATTGAAGAATTCTGTCAATGACACTATCATCCGGAAGATTAACTCCTAGTTGAATCAAGTGATTGTTATACCCAGACATTTTGAGTATATGTTCACTGACAGAACTATTCTCCTCCATCTTGCAGCTATAGAACTTATTGGAGACTTCATATCTCTCAATCCGGGCATTTGCTTGAAATAGTAACTTCAACTCCTGGAACATCTCATATGCTCCATGACATTCAAAACGTCGTTGAAGCCCGGTTCTAAGCCGTAAAGCATGGCACACTGAACTATCGAGTAGTCATCAGCTTTGCTGTGCCAGAAGTTCTTAACATTGTTAGTTGCATCTGCAGCAGGCCTGGCACCCAGCGGTGCTTCCAGGACGTAATTCTTCTGTGCAATGAGGATAATCCTCAAGTTACGGACCCAGTCCGTGTAATTGCTACCATCATCTTTCAACTTTGCTTTCTCAACGAACGCATTAAAATTCAACGGAACAACAGCACGGGCCATCTATCTACAATCAACATAGACAAGCAAAATACTATCAGGTACTAAGTTCATGATAAATTTAAGTTCAATTAATCATATTACTTAAGAACTCCCACTTAGATAGACATCTCTCTAATAGTCTAAGTGATCACGTGATCCAAATCAACTAAACCATGTCCGATCTCACGTGAGATGGAGTAGTTTTCAATGGTGAACATCACTATGTTGATCATATCTACTATATGATTCACGCTCGACCTTTCGGTCTCATTATTCCGAGGCCATATCTGCATATGCTAGGCTCGTCAAGTTTAACCCGAGTATTCTACGTGTGCAAAAATGGCTTGCACCCGTTGTAGATGAACATAGAGCTTATCACACCCGATCATCATGTGGTGTCTCGGCACGACAAACTTTGGCAATGGTGCATACTCAGGGAGAACACTTTTATCTTGAAATTTAGTGAGAGATCATCTTATAATGCTACCGTCAATCAAAGCAAAATAAGATGCATAAAGGACAAACATCACATGCAATCAATATAAGTGATATGACATGGCCATCATCATCTTATGCTTGTGATCTCCATCTCCGAAGCACCGTCATGATCACCATCGTCACTGGCGCGACACCTTGATCTCCATCATAGCATCGTTGTCGTCTCGCCAACTATTGCTTCTACGACTATCACTACCGCTTAGTGATAAAGTAAAGCAATTATAGGGCGATTGCATTGCATACAATAAAGAGACAACCATATGGCTCCTGCCAGTTGCCGATAACTCGGTTACAAAACATGATCATCTCATACAATAAAATATAGTATCATGCCTTGACCATATCACATCACAACATGCCCTGCAAAAACAAGTTAGACGTCCTCTACTTTTTTGTTCTAAGTTTTACGTGGCTGCTACGGGCTGAGCAAGAACCGTTCTTACCTACGCATCAAAACCACAAGATAGTTTGTCAAGTTAGTGTTGTTTTAACCTTCTCAAGGTCCAGGCGTAGCCACACTTGGTTCAACTAAAGTTGGAGAAACTGACACCCGCCAGCCACCTGTGTGCAAAGCACGTCGGTAGTGTTGGGGAACGTAGTAATTTCAAAAAAAATCCTACGCACACGCAAGATCATGGTGATGCATAGCAACGAGAGGGGAGAGTGTTGTCTACGTACCCTCGTAGACCGTTCGCGGAAGCGTTATATCAATGCGGTTGATGTAGTCGTACGTCTTCACGATCCGACCGATCCAAGCACCGAAAGCACGGCACCTCCGAGTTCTGCACACGTTTGGCTCGGTGACGTCCTCGCCTTCTCGATCCAGCAAGAGGGGCGAAGTAGTAGATGAGTTCCGACAGCACGACGGCGTGGTGATGGTGTTGGTGAAGAACAATCTCCGCAGGGCTTCGCCTAAGCACTATGAAAACTATGACGGAGGACAAACTAGAGGGGACGGGGTTGCCGGCATACGGCTTGGTGTTTCTTGATGTGTCTTTGGTGCTATCCCTGCCCCTCTATTTATATGTTGAGCCCTGGGGTCGAAACTTGAAGTAAAAGCCTCCACAAAGTCGGTTTCACTCGAAAAGCAAGAGTCCTTTCCGGACTCCAGGGCCAGACGCCAGGGTTCCCGGCATCTGGACCCAGACGCCAGGGACCCTGGTGTCTGGCCCCTGGACTCCGCAAAACTTCCTTTTGCGCTTTCCAAAAACCTTGTGGGCTTTCCCCTTTGGCCCAAATAAAGTGTTCTTGTACCCAAACATTTCAGGAAACATCCGGAACCCCTTCCGGTGATTTCCGGAACCCTTCCGGTGACCAAACACTATTATCCCATATATCAAACTTTATCTCCGGACCATTCTGGAGTTCCTCGTCATGTCCGTGATCTCATCCCGGACTCCGAACAACATTCGGTCACCAACATACATAACTCACATAGTACTATATCGTCAACGAACGTTAAGCATGCGGACCCTACGGGTTCGAGAACTATGTAGACATGACCGAGACACCTCTCTGGTCAATAACCAATAGCGGGACCTGGATGCCCATATTGGCTCCTACATATTCTACGAAGATCTTTATCGGTCAGACCACATAACAACATACGTTGTTCCCTTTGTCATCGGTATGTTACTTGCCCGAGATTCGATCGTTGGTATCTCAATACCTAGTTCAATCTCGTTACGGGCAAGTCTCTTTACTCGTTCCGTAATACATCATCTCACAACTAACTCATTAGTTGCAATGCTTGCAAATCTTATGTGATGTGCATTACCGAGAGGGCCCAGAGATACCTCTCTGACAATCGGAGTGACAAATCCTAATCTCGAAATACGCCAACCCAACATGTACCTTTGGAGACACCTGTAGAGCACCTTTATAATCACCCAGTTATGTTGTGAGGTTTGGTAGCACACAAAGTGTTCCTCTGGCAAACGGGAGTTGCATAATCTCATAGTCATAGGAACATGTATAAGTCATGAAGAAAGCAATAGCAACATACTAAACGATCGGGTGCTAAGCTAATGGAATGGGTCATGTCAATCAGATCATTCACCTAATGATGTGTCGGTGTACTAGAGTAGGGGTACCCTAGTATCCCGAACTTGTGCACGGGCAGTCGCAGCATCCCGCGGCAAGGCTTGCCGGGCGACCGCCAAGGTCCTCCGTGGTTCCTTGGGAACCATTCAAGAACAAAGTATTTAAGCCAAGGAGACAAGACCCCGGCAAGAGGAGCTTGCCGGGAAGGCCAACCAAGGCATCTCAAGGAACTTGCCGCGACGCGCCACGCGTCCCGGCAAGGCCCGGTGAGCGACAAGTCCCGGCAAGGCCCTGTGAGCGGCAAGCTCCCAGGCGCGACAAGGCAACAACCGTGGCAAGGCGCTTGCCGCAGCAAGCCACCACCCTGCGCCCATGCTCCAGCACATCCACCAACGTGTCGCTCTGGGGCCCTTCCAGGCGTACGTGGCGGGAGGCTGTGCAGCCAGCGGTGCGTGGTGGCAAGCGGCGCTGACAAGATTGCCATCGTGGCGGGCGGTGGCGTCCCTGGCGGTCCCTTTTGCACTATTTGGACGACGCAGACGGGCATTTAATGCCCTTGTCCCCTGCCGTCAGGGTTAGGTATGATACACTGTAGAAGGTAGTTGTACCAACCGCAACACCTTTCCATTTTTACCCTTGTCTACGTTGCCACCTGTCGGTGACCCCTTTAGCATATAAAAGGAGGCCCATGCGCAACGTAGAGGAGGGGGGAGGAACAGAACACTCACGCTCGGTCTCGTTAGCTGCTGGTGTGTACTGTAGCACTCCGCGCTCCCGCGCAAGAACTCAATACAAACCACAAAGCAGGAGTAGGGTTTTACGCATCCGTGCGGCCCGAACCTGGGTAAACTGCTCGTGTGTTTCGCCTCGATCTGCTCTTCGTGCGATCTCCGCCCCCCGCCGAACCAAAAAGGGGCTCGGTCCGCCGGTCCCATAGGTGTTCGTGGATCAGTTTCCCCGACATCTTTGGCGCGCCAGGTAGGGGGTGTGTCGAGGTTGTGTGAACCAGATCCGGCGTTCACATGAGCTAGATCTTCATCATCTTCATCGACATGCTGCCGAAGAAGAAGGCTTCGGAGGCGGCTGCTCCGTCCGCGCCGAACCCACCACCGCCAGAGCAAACGGCTGGTGGGGTAGACGCCGACGGAAGAACGGGCGTCGATGAGGGAGCTCACGGTGCTGCCAGGTCCAAGGACAAGGCTGCACTGCCCATCGGCGGCGTAGTCGGCTCCCGCAACGACCGGGTGCACTCCAAGGCCTCGGCGTCCGTACATGCACCGCGCCCATCTCAGGAGGCGCGTGACCGGCAGCGTCATGGTACTCATGGTACCATGCATTTGCTGGACCAAGATCAAGCTGGTGGGTCTCGGAGTGCTCAAGGCCAACATGCACGCCAACATGCTGGCACGAGCGAGGCACGGTCGCCTGGACGGGATACTGCTCCTTCTAACATAGTTAGAAGTCCGAGCATATCCCGCTCCTCGCACTGTTCGCCACCGCCACCCGCCACTTCAGCAGAAGCTTTGGCGCGAGCTCAACTGCTCCTAGACTACCCTTCAACGGCAGACAAGATCGACGACTGGAGGGCCACCATTCAGAGTCTCATCGGCTTCGCCAACGGCGACACTCCGCGGCAGTCGAGCACATCGCAGCCGCGGCAAGTCAGCCAGGCACGAGCCGGTGGTGACAAGACCGGTGGGGCTGCAACCACCGTGCACTCTCCGCCCCGAAGGCCAAGATCGCCGACTCACCGGATCCACCTTGACAGCGACTCCACCGCGTCATCAGATCCACGAGCTCGTCGCGATCAGCGCCAAGTTCTTCACGAATGACAGCAAGAAGACTCTCGTACTCGCATCGAGCGCCGAAGAGAAGCGCGGCATCAATCAGACCAGCGCACTGGGCCCTCTGTCGACATGCATGCGCCAGGGGAACCAGGCGACTTGCCATACGCGGTTGGTTGCCCTGCGTTTACTCGTGAGCTGCGGCAAGTCCAGTGGCCCAGCATGAAGAATTTCAAGCCAGACGTACCAGAGAAGTACGACGGCAAGTCGCATCCGTCGGAGTTCCTCAGCATCTACACCATCGCGGTGCAAGCTACCGGGGGGCAGGACGACAAGATCCTTGCCAACTACTTCCCGCTAGTGCTCAAGCCCAACGTCAGGTCCTGGCTCATGCACTTGCCGGACAACTCCATATCCTCCTGGGCAGACCTATGACATCAGTTTGTCGGCGCCTTTACAGGTGGCCACAAACCTCATGGCCAAGAGAGTGACCTTCACTTGCTCGTCCAGAAGGAAGGAGAGCCCCTGCGCAAGTACATTCAGAGATTCAGCCGTGTACAGCACAACATCCCAAATGTCCACCCTGCCGCGGTCATCAGCGCGTTCCATCAGAACGTGCGTAACCGCAAGATGCGGGAGGAGATGGCGATGTGCAAGATCAGAGACGTCAGTGAGCTCTATGCCCTGGCCGACAAGTGTGCACGTGCTGAGGAAGGGAGGAAACTTCCCGGAGAGAATACAGGAGCAGGAGGATCTGACAGCGAGGATGCTGTCTCGGCAAAGAAAAACCGGCGGCGGAACAACAGGAAGAAGAAAGGCAAAGATGTGCTAGTCATTGAGCAGTCCGGCAACGAAGGTGGCGCCAAGAAAGCCAAAGCTGGTAGCTCCGGCAAGGAGATTGCCACATGCACCAACTGCCAGGCTGTAGCGGTCGCCGACAAGCAGGACGGCACCGACAAGCAGTACTGCAAGATCCACCACACCAAGGGCCATGACCTCCAGAGCTGCAAGAAGGTCGAGCAGCTTGTCCAGCAGCAAAAGGCTGAATACGAGCGACGCGACAAGGAGAGGGCCCAAGGAGGCGCTGGAGAATCCGGCAAGAAGCGTGCCGGCCGGGGAGGACGCCACGGCAAGGCCAAGCAGCGGCAAGGAGACAGACCTCCCCGCGGCCGCGACAAGGATGAAGATGACGACGACGATGAAGACATGGATGATGTCGAGACCGGTGAGCAGGAGTTCCAGAAAGCCACAAAGGTCTTGTGCGTCGACGGCGGTGCTTCTCTGCATACTTCACACCGCCAACTCAAGCAGTGGGTGTGGGAAGTCAATGCGGCGGAAGCACCTGTCGAGTCACGCAAGCTTCTGAAATGGTCCAGCACGCCTATCATCTTTGATATTGAGGATCACCCTGATCGCACAACTACGGTCGGGTGCTTGCCGATGTTGGTTTCACCAACTATCAGCAACCTCAAGGTCACTAAGATGCTAGTTGACGGCGGGGCCGGCTTGAATCTGATCTCCTCCGCTGTACTCCAGAAACTCCAGATCCCTGACAGCGAGCTCGAAGAGACCGGCACATTCCAAGGAATCAACCCGGGAAGGAGCAAGCCGAAGGGGAAGGTCACGTTGCCGGTAACATTTGGCAGCGAGTTGAACTTCAGGACTGAGAGGGTCACTTTTGACGTTGCCGATTTTCCATTGCCTTACAATGGGATACTCGGCCGTCCAGCACTCGCCAAGTTCATGGCAGCCTCTCACTACGCATACAACATGCTGAAGATGTCAGGCCCGATAAGTGTCATCTCTGTCCTGGCGATAAGAAAGATGCTCTTATCTGCGCCGACAAGATCTACCGGGAATCAGCAGCCGCAACAGATCGCATGACACCTGCCGTTGAAGCTCCCGGGGGGAAGAAGAAGACCAAGTCCGGCAAGAGTTCTGATGCCCACTCCGGCAAGCGCACCTCTTCGGAGTGCTGCGCTGCCGTCGAGGACGCACCATCGAGCTCCACCGGCAAGTGTAAGAAGACAATGGCAGCACCGCCAGAGACCAAGAAGGTGTCCGCCAAAGAGGACGGCACTGGTGGTACCTTCACCATCAGTGCCACTCTCGACCCTAAATAGGAAAGCGCGCTCATTGCTTTCCTGCGGGCGAACGTCGACGTGTTTATGTGGCAACCGTCTGACATCCCCAGTGTTCCCAGGAAAGTAATTGAGCACCATCTTGCCGTCTGTCCTCATGCGCGGCCCGTCAAGCAGAAGGTCAGGAAGCAAGCAGTGGAGCGCCAAGAATTCATCGCAGAAGAGATCAAGAAGTTGGAAGCAGCAGGCCTTGTCAGAGGAGTGCTCCATCCTACGTGGTTGGCCAATCCTGTAGTCGTGCGCAAGGCAAATGGGAAATGGAGGCTTTGTATCGACTTTACCGATGTTAATAAAGCTTGTCCCAAAGACCCATTTCCCTTGCCGCGCATTGACCAGATTGTTGACTCCACGGCCGGATGTGACTTGCTTTCATTTCTTGACGCATACTCAGGATACCATCAGATCTTCATGGCAGAAGAAGATGAGGAGAAGACTGCATTCATCACTCCATGTGGCACGCACTGTTTCATACGGATGCCTTTCGGTTTAAAGAATGCTGGTTCAACATTTGCAAGGGTAGTCCATGTCGCTCTTGAGCCACAAATACACAGAAATGTGGAAGCCTACATGGATGACATAGTGGTCAAGAGCAAAGACAAGGCAACTCTAATTCAAGATTTAGACGAGATCTTTGCAAATCTGCGCAAGATCAACCTCAAGCTCAATCCCGAGAAGTGTGTGTTCGGAGTCCCCTCCGGCAAGCTTCTCCGGTTCTTCGTGTCTTAGTGGGGAATTGAAGCCAATCCCGACAAGATCAAGGCCATTGAGCAAATTGAAGCACCAAAGCGCGTCAAGGATGTACGAAGACTTGCCGATTGCGTGGCTACTCTCAGCAGGTTTATCTCTAGGTCTGTTGAGCGCGCCCTGCCGTTTTTCAAAATATTGAAAAAGGCAGGTCCAATGAGATGGACTCCGGAAGCGGAGGCTGCGCTACAGGACTTGAAGAGATACCTGTCCTCCACTCCAACACTTGTCGCACCTAAGCCACAAGAGAAGTTGCTGCTGTATATAGCGGCAACCAATCAAGTGGTTAGTGCTGCGTTAGTTGCGGAGAGGGAGGCAGATGATGAGCCAGCAACCACGGCAAGCGCATCCAGCGACAAGCAGGGGGCTTCCCCGACAAGCTCTGGTCCCGACAAGGATGGATCTGCGCAGACGCGCGAGGAGATGCAGAAGAAAATGGTGCAGCGCCCAGTTTACTTTGTCAGTTCCCTTCTGCAGGGGGCTAGATCAAGGTACTCTGGTGTGCAGAAATTGCTTTTCGGCCTTCTCATGGCCTCGAGAAAGCTGCGCCATTACTTCCAAGCACATGAGATCACAGGTGTCACTCACTTTCCGCTGAAGAGGATACTGCAGAATCCAGAAGCGACAGGCAGGATTGTTGAGTGGGCACTGGAACTGTCAAGCTTTGGCCTCAAGTTTGAGAGTACTTCAACTATCCAAAGCAGAGCATTGGCAGAATTCATAGCAGAATGGACGCCAACACCAGATGAAGAAATTCCAGAAACGAGCATCCCCGTCAAGGAAGCAAGCAAAGAGTGGCTGATGTACTTTGATGGTGCCTTCTCGCTGCAAGGCGCTGGTGCTGGCGTGCTGCTTGTCGCACCCACCGGAGAGCACCTCAAGTACGTAGTCCAGATGCACTTTCCCAAGGAGCAAGCAACAAACAATACTGCAGAGTATGAAGGCTTGCTTGCCGGTCTCAGGATCGCGGCAGACCTTGGGATCAAGAAGCTCATTGTCAGGGGTGACTCGCAGCTTGTCGTCCGCCAAGTGAACAAGAGCTATCAGAGTCCGTTGATGGAAGCCTACGTCGACGAAGTGAGAAAGCTAGAAGAGCAGTTTGACGGCCTGTAGATGAAGCATATTCCAAGGGCTCAGAATGACATTGCCGATGGCCTGTTGAAGTGCGCCGCACTTAAGTTACCTGTGGAACCAGGGACCTTTGTGCTCAAGCTGACTCGACCGTCTGTAACGCCATCAACTGGACAGAGCAAGAAGAGGAAGTTGATTTCTGGTGACTATTTTCCGGCAGAGCTTCCCGAAGCCGCCGCCAAGAAGGTCCCCAAGATCAACACCAAGAGTGCTGAGGAGCAGTCTGCTCCGGCAAGCCTTAGGGTTTGTTCCGTTGAAGCAGAAGCTCCCGACAAGCTTTGCTCCGGCAAGCTTGCCGGGGAACGTCAAGCTCCGGCAGAGCCGCAGGTTCTCGCCGAAGAAGCGGATGTTCCCGCAGCAGCAGATGTGCCCAGTGCTGAGGAGCACTCTGCTCCGGCAAGCCTTAGGGTTTGTTCCGTTGAAGCAGAAGCTCCCGACAAGTTTTGCTCCGGCAAGCTTGCCGGGGAACGTCAAGCTCCGGCAGAGCCGCAGGTTCTCGCCGTAGAAGCGGATGTTCCCGCAGCAGCAGATATGCCTTTAGTCCTTGTTGTCGAGCCACAAGCTCCAACATGGGCACAGCCGATTGTCCATTTCCTTCAGACAGGAGAACTTCCCGAAGAGCAAGAAGAAGCGGAAAGAGTAGCCCGGCAGTCAAGTATGTACCAGTTTGTCGACAACACACTGTACAGAAGAAGACTCAACGGTGTGAAATTGAAGTGTATTCACCGGGAAGACGGACAAAAGCTGTTGGCAGAGATACATGGAGGCATATGTGGCCACCACATTGGCGCAAGAGCACTTGCCGGCAAAGCATTCCGGCAAGGTTTCTTTTGGCCGACAGCCCTCCAGGATGCAACTGCACAAGTAACCAAGTGTGAAGCGTGCCAGTTCCATTCCAAGCAGATACACCAGCCAGCTCAAGCTCTCCAGACGATCCCTTTATCCTGGCCATTTTCGGTCTGGGGGCTCGACATCCTCGGCCCCTTTCCCAGAGCAGTCGGGGGCTTTGAGTACTTGTACGTTGCAATCGACAAGTTCACAAAGTGGCCGGAAGTGGAACCAGTGAGGAAGGTGACAGCACAGTCAACAATCAAGTTCTTCAGGTCGATTGTTTGCCGCTTCGGCATCCCTAGCAGGGTCATCACCGACAACAGTACGCAATTCACGAGCCGCACCATCATGCAGTACGTCCAAGATCTTGGCGCCAAGGTCTGCTTCGCTTCTGTTGCTCACCCGAGAAGCAACGGTCAAGCGGAGAGGGCAAATGCTGAAGTGCTGCATGGGCTCAAGACCAGAACTTTCGACAGGCTGCACAAGTGCGGAAGAAACTGGATTGAGGAGTTGCCGGTGGTTCTTTGGTCGATCAGGACGACGCCAAATCGAGCTACTGGCCAGACACCTTTTGCTCTAGTCTATGGAGCAGAGGCAGTTCTCCCCACGGAACTCGTATACGGGTCACCTCGAGTGCTCGCTTATGATGAGCTTGAGCAAGAGCAGCTGCGGCAAGATAACGCGCTGCTCCTTGAGGAGGACCGTCTTCAGGCTGCTGTACGAGATGCTCGCTACCAGCAAGCTTTGCGCCGCTACTATAGCCGCAAAGTTAACGCCAGAAGTCTCGAGGAAGGTGACCTTGTTCTTCGGCGCGTTCAGTCCGCCAAGAATTCCAACAAGTTGACGCCGAAGTGGGAAGGCCCTTACCGGGTGAAACGAGTCACTAGGCCTGGCGATGTCCGCCTTGAGACCGAAGATGGCATTCCGGTGAGCAACTCCTGGAACATTGAGCATCTTCATAAGTTTTACCCGTAAGGCGCGGTTGCCGGAACCTGTTCCGGCAACCACCTTTTGTACAAGTCTTGCCGCTGTTGCATGTAATCCTTTGTACAAAGCCGGGCGCAGACCCCGTGCATAAGTAAAGCTCATGTGCTCCACACATCTTGTCGATTTCATGCTTTCTATTTTTTGCATGTGTTATCTGACGCTTTGTGCAGCACCTACCCCCGGTAAGCAACAATGAGCCATAAGGCTCCATATCTTTATTTTGTCTTCTTTCTTTTTTCTCAAGGAAAGGAAGGTTCCCTCGCGCACAAGTTTGCCGGGGGGGAAGGAGAAGATAATGGTATGGACCAGGCGTCGTCCAAGAAAGTTTCGCCTTACCGGGAAGCAAACAACAGAAAAGATAAGTTGCCAAAGTTTGAGCAATCAGATTTTTTTTAAAATTTTAAGTTATCTTCCTTGAACGACCGTACTTTGTATGGAAAACCTGTGCGCGGAGGAACCAACTCGTAGCTAGTTGCGCCCTTATTTTGTTTTGAGTCCGCTCAACAACTTAAGTGAGCTGCGACTAGTTGCGACAAGGTTTCTTGCCGGTAGCGGCACCGCCAGCAGGCTGCTGACGTCCCGCACTCAGCGCTCGCGGCTAAGGTGCCTGCGCCGGCAAGTTCCCTAAAAGCGTAGGGCAAAAACATACAAAGGAAGGAATCAAGTAAAGGAGATAACATTGCAATCACTACCCAAAATAGAGTCATATTACAAGATAGCTTGTCGCGGCTCTAACAGATTGTTTTCATAACATGACCAGCAGCGACATGAAAAGAAGAAAACGGGCGGCCTAGTCTACGCGATCGCCCTCGATCCTCTTGATCCCGCTCACCTTGTCCACAATGGGTGCGACAAGGGCCTTGAGCGCTTCCAGATCGGCGTCCGGCGGCAAGGTCTTGAGGACGTTGGAGAGGTTGAGGCCCGGGTTGCGGAAGGCCACCTTCACCAACACATTTTGAAGAGCTCCCGCGCAGATCTTGCGCGACTCGTCGGCCAGCTGCTTTGGGATCTTCTCCCGGAGCCGCTGGAGGGCCATCGCCACGCCTTTAAAGAACAAAGTGAGCTTGGCGCTGGGTTGGAGGTTCTCGTCGGAGGGATACCCGAGATCCTCCATCCCCAGCTGCGCCAGCTCCCTGTCAATGTCTGCAGCAACATAAACAAGACCCTCCGTCCAGTGCTCCACAGTCTCCTTAAAAGCATTCTGGGCGGCGGCAGCACTCGCCAGCAGCGCCTTGTCGGCCTTGACCTCCTCCTTCAAGGCTGCCTCCTGCTCCTTGGCGCTGTCCAGCGTCTTGGTCAAAGTAGTCAGCTTCAACTCAAGATCCGCGTTGGAATCCTTGGCGGCGCTAAGCTCTTTGCCCTTCTCGGCGAGATGAGCCTGCAACTCTGAGTTGCTGTGGGCGTCCTTCTCCCGCTCCCGCTTGAGCGCGGCAAGTTCTTTGCCGCTCGCCTTGAGATCGCTCTCTAGCTGCGCCACCTTCATCTCCAGCTCCTTCTTGGCGGCCTCGGCAACTTCGGCAGCATCCTCTGCTTGCTTGAGGGCTCCGCCGAGTTTTTGCTCACGCGCGGCAAGCTCCTCCTCGTGGTTGTCGAGGTTAACTTTCCGCTACGTCAGCTCGCCCTCCTGCGCAGATAGCTTCTCAGCGGCAAGCCGCTGTTGCTCTTCAACTTCGGCCTTCTCGAGGAAGAAGGCCCGCTGCTCTTCGGCAAGTTGCTCCCGCTCCACTACCAGGGACCGAGAGCTTCCTTGTTGAAACCCCGGAGTTCCTCCGCGCGCTTCTCGATGTCCACTCCCGCCTTCGCGACAAGCGCCTCACGGGATTCCAGCTTGGCTTGCCGCGTGCGGTAGAGCGCCAACAGCTTCCGTAGCAGCCGCTCCTCCTCAGGCTCACTGTCGCTGCTGCTCGGCGCGTCAACCAGCGTCAGCCCAGTGGAGGCAAGCACCTCTCCGTCGAAGCTCTCTCCCTCGACCAGCGCCCTGGAGCTTGATGCCCAGGGGAGGTTGATGAAGACGCCATCGCCGGCCTTCAAGTAGACGCCTGGCTGGGGCTCTTCGGAGCCTGGCGCTGTGGCAGCGGCGGACGGGTCGGCGGTCGACGTAGCGCCTGGCGCTCCTGCGGCCTCAGGGCCGTCAATGCGATCACCAGATCCCTCGCCAGCTGCTGCAGCGGCAGCCTTGGCGGCCTCATTGCCGGTGGGATCATCAGCGCCGGCTGCTTCCTCGGTGGCAGCAGCGTCGTCAGCGGCAACTTCGGTCTCCATCGGCTCCGCAGCAGATGGGTCTGACGGCCGAAGAAGGGAGAAAAGTCAAGCAAATATCCAAAAAGAAGATCAAAAGAAGAACCCAAGGGAAGTTTTGAAGCAAGAAGATTACCTGCACTGGGCTCGGCAGTCGTAGTCTCCGCCGCCGGGGGGACGCTGGTGTTGTCCCTTGCCGGAGAGCTCCCCCTTGCCGGAGAACTCCCCCTTGCCGGAGAACTTTCCCTTGGCGGCGTAGTCGAAGCAGATGGCATGCCGGGGGTGGTCTCCAAGCGCTCCTGGTGGGGCTGCTCTGCTCCTACACAAACCAGCAAATCAGAAGTCAGCAAAGAAAGAGCATCCATGCGCGCCTAACAGCGGAAAGTGAACCATATGCTTACGCTGGGGGCTGCTCTGGAGAATAGTTGCCGGGTCCGGCAAGGTGGTCTTGGGCGCACCCTCTTCTGACGCGGTGGGTTCGTCATCGATGTTAATCACCGGGACCTTGGCTCTCTTCGCCGCTCTCTGGGCCAGCGTCCTGAAAAGGAATAAGTTCAGAGTAAAGCGAATGAGACACAAGACGAAACAGCAAGAATTGAAGAACTACAAGTACAACAAGGGAATCTTACTCTTCTTCTTCTTCCTCGTCGGAGTTGAACGTGGAGAAGTCGAAGTCCGGCTCACGTCCGGCGCGAGAAGGCGGAGGAGTGGATTCCCTTGGCCGTTTGGCGGGAACAGTGGCGGTGGTCTGAGAAGACCCCGCTCTGGCTGTCGCCGCGGCGTGAGAAGCAGCAGGAGCAGAAGCGGTGGTCCGGGAAGACCTCGCTTCGGTTGCCGCAGCAGCGTGAGGTGCTCCCGCGCCAACAGTGCTTGCCGCGGTGGAGCGTTTCGCGCGGCGCGGCGGCTGTTGACTCGTCTGCCGCTCCGCTACGTCCCCGGTCTTGCGGAGACGCCTTCTTGGTGGGGATGGAGGCTCTGCTTGCGGCGAGCTGCCTGAAGATGAGGAGGAAGAGGAGTTGATCTCCAACGAGCCGCTCGTATCCTCGGCGGGCTCGTTTGACTCGGCGTCACGCCCAGCAAGCTTTTCCCCGCTGGAAGGCCCCTCTCGCTCGGTGCGGCTTGCCGCCTCTGCTGCATCTGCCTCCTCCACGGTGAACCGAACTCGCCTGCGGCTGCGGCCACCGCCGCCTCTTCCAGCCTGGTGGCGATGCGTTGCATCTCTTGCTCGGTGGTGTCGCGGGTGAGGCCATCCTTTTCGTTGGAGCGGATCGGCACTTCCACCAAGCCGTCAAAGAACTCTTACACGACGTCGTCTGTAGGCTCTAGCCAAGTTGAGATGATTCCATGCAAATCGCACAGCGGCATCATTGCACGGATGCGGTTGAGCGAGGAGTTGTTGCACAGCGGAACGATGCCCTGCGGCAACCTGAACACTTCGGGATGTTCAGGGTCGTACTTGAACAGCTCCTGGAGCATCGCATTAAGCTCCAGGACAGTGAAGTTGAAGTTGAGGCCCGGACGCAGCCTCATGATATCCGCCGCATTCTTGAATTCCCAGGCGGGTTTCCCCGTTCCTGCAGGGGGGCGATGCGGCGGCGAAGAAAATCTGCGCCAACAGCCCCTACACTGAGCCCAGCAAGCCTGAGGCGTTGGATCCTGGTGACGGCAATCTTCAGCCTAGCGTCTTCCGGGGCCACGTCACTCCAATCGCTGCCGCGTGCTACTGGGGCTTGGCGCCGGGCGGTAAACGGCTGCGGGTTCTCCTCGACAATCCAGCACCAGTTTGCTCTCCATTCCTCCCACTTGCCGCGGAACTCTCCCTCCAGATAAGTGTCCTTCTTACCGGCCCTCGAGATCCACGCGATTCCGCCGGATAAAGGCTCTCCTCTCTCTACTCGGGGCATAAAGAAGTGGCGAAAGAGGGCTACATTTGGATGGACTCCGACAAAGTTTTCGCAGAGATGTGCGAAAACTGCCATGGTCAGAACGGCATTGGGGGTGAAGTCAAGGAGGCGGAACCCGTAGGTGTTCATGATATCGCAGAAAAACTCAGAGAAAGGCGGGCAGAGCCCGCAGTAGAAGAACAAGGCGAAGAAAGGATATCCTTTTGGAGCCGTTTTCCAAGCGGCGGCTGGGAGTACCTTCGTGCGCGGATGCGCTCGCGTCTCCGTCGACCAGAAGAGGTAGAAGTTTTCCCTCAGCTCCCTCGCAGCGAGCTTGGGGGGGAAGATTGCCCGCTCCTTTCGCAACGCTGCAAGCCGCTGCGCCTCGGTCGACTTCACAACCTTCCCCTTGTCGGCTCTCGGAGCCATGGCGGAAGTGGCAGAGGAGGTCGACGGCGTTGGTGGTGCTGGTGGCGATGGGGGGCGGGGCGCTGCTCTCTTTCGGCTTTGAAGACGAGGGAGCGGCGGAGATTTCCGAGAGTGGAGTAGCAACCGGCGAATGGGCGCACTACCCCTGTTTCCCCTGCTTATAAAGAGGGAGGGGGCGGACGTTCCGCTTTTCCGAATAAAGAAACCACCCACGATCTCTCCCACGACGCCGCATTCGACGCGTGCCGTTCGGGGAGGGTGCGGTGGATACGGAGAGAGATACGGCGTGACCCAGGCCGCGCGTGCCCATGCCCTGTTTTGGGCCTGGCCCAACAGCGCTCGGCACCGTGTATGGCCCAGGCCCGGGGGCTCGTGTCGGTGTATTAGAGTAGGGGTACCCTAGTATCCCGAACTTGTGCACAGGCAGTCGCAGCATCCCGCGACAAGGCTTGCCGGGCGACCGCCAAGGTCCTCCGTGGTTCCTTGGGAACCATTCAAGAACAAAGTATTTAAGCCAAGGAGACAAGACCCCGGCAAGAGGAGCTTGTCGGGAAGGCCAACCAAGGCATCTCAAGGAACTTGCCACGACACGCCACGCGTCCCGGCAAGGCCCGGTGAGCGACAAGCTCCCGGCAAGGCCCGGTGAGCGGCAAGCTCCCAGGCGCGACAAGGCAACAACCGCGGCAAGGCGCTTGCCGCGGCAAGCCACCACCCTGCGCCCACGCTCCAGCACATCCACCAACGTGTCGCTCTAGGGCCCTTCCAGGCGTACGTGGCGGGAGGCTGTGCAGCCAGCAGTGCGCGGTGGCAAGCGGCGCTGACAAGATTGCCATCGTGGCGGGCGGTGGCGTCCCTGGCGGTCCCTTTTGCACTATTTGGACGACGCAGACGGGCATTTAATGCCCTTGTCCCCTGTTGTCAGGGTTAGGTATGATACACTGTAGAAGGTAGTTGTACCAACCGCAACACCTTTCCATTTTTACCCTTGTCTACGTTGCCACCTGTCGGTGACCCCTTTAGCATATAAAAGGAGGCCCATGCGCAACGTAGAGGAGGGGGAGGAACAGAACACTCACGCTCGGTCTCGTTAGCTGCTGGTGTGTACTGTAGCACTCCGCGCTCCCGAGCAAGAACTCAATACAAACCACAAAGCAGGAGTAGGGTTTTACGCATCCGTGCGGCCCGAACCTGGGTAAATTGCTCGTGTGTTTCGCCTCGATCTGCTCTTCGTGCGATCTCCGCCCCCCGCCGAACCAAAAAGGGGCTCGGTCCGCCGGTCCCATAGGTGTTCGTGGATCAGTTTCCCCGACATGATGTGATCCCGTTAATCAAATAACAACTCTTTGTCCATGGTTAGGAAACATAACCATCTTTGATTAACGAGTTAGTCAAGTAGAGGCATACTAGTGACACTTTGTTTGTCTATGTATTCACACATGTATTATGTTTCCGGTTAATACAATTATAGCATGAATAATAAACATTTATCATGAAATAAGGAAATAAATAATAACTTTATTATTGCCTCTAGGGCATATTTCCTTCAGTCTCCCACTTGCACTAGAGTCAATAATCTAGATCACATCACCATGTGATTAACATCGATAGTTCACATCATCATGTGATTAACACCCATAGTTCACAACGCCATGTGACCAACACCCAAAGGGTTTACTAGATTCAGTAATCTAGTTCACATCGCTTATGTGATTAACACCCAAAGAGTACTAAGGTGTGATCATGTTTTGCTTGTGAGAGAAGTTTAGTCAACGGGTCTGCCATATTCAGATCCGTATGTATTTTGCAAATTTCTATGTCAACAATGCTCTGCACGGAGCTACTCTTAGCTAATTGCTCCCACTTTCAATATGTATCCAGATTGAGGCTTAGAGTCATCTAGATCAGTGTCAAAATTTGCATCGACTTAACCCTTTACGATGAACCCTTTTTTTGTCACGCCCATAATTGAGAAACATATCCTTATTCCACTAAGGATAATTTTGACCACTCTCCAGTGATCTACTCCTAGATCACTATTGTACTCCCTTGCCAAAATCAGTGTAGGGTATACAATAGATCTGGTACACAGCATGGCATACTTTATAGAACCTATGGCCAAGGCATAGGGAATGACTTTCATTCTCTTTCTATCTTCTGTCGTGGTTGTGTTTTGAGTCTTACTCAATTTCACACCTTGTAACACAGGCAAGAACTCTTTATTTGACTGTTCCATTTTGAACTACTTCAAAATCTTGTCAAGGTATGTACTCATTGAAAAAAACTTATCAAGCGTTTTGATCTATCTCTATAGATCTTGATGCTCAATATGTAAGTAGCTTCACCGAGGTCTTTCTTTGAAAAACTCCTTTCAAATACTCCTTTATGCTTTGCAGAATAATTCTACATTATTTTCGATCAACAATATGTCATTCACATATACTTATCAGAAATGTTGTAGTGCTCCCACTCACTTTCTTGTAAATACAGACTTCACCGCAAGTCTGTATAAAACTATATGCTTTGATCAACTTATCAAAGCATGTATTCCAACTCCGAGATGCTTGCACCAGTCCATAGATGAATCACTGGAGCTTGCATATTTTGTTAGCACCTTTAGGATTGAAAAAACCTTCTGGTTGCATCATATACAACTCTTCTTTAATAAATCCATTAAGGACTGCAGTTTTGTTTATCCATTTGCCAGATTTCATAAAATGCGGCAATTGCTAACATGATTCGGACAGACTTAAGCATAGATACGAGTGAGAAACTCTCATCGTAGTCAACACCTTTAAACTTGTCGAAAAAAATTTGCGACAATTCTAGCTTTGTAGACAGTAACACTACTATCAGCGTCCGTCTTCCTCTTGAAGATCCATTTATTTTCTATGGCTTGCCGATCATCGGGCAAGTCAACCAAAGTCTACACTTTGTTCTCATACATGGATCCCATCTCAGATTTCATGGCCTCAAGCCATTTTGCGGAATCTGGGCTCATCATCGCTTCCTCATAGTTCGCAAGTTCATCATGGTCTATTAACATGACTTCCAGGACAGGATTACCGTACCACTCTGGTGCGGATCTCACTATGGTTTACCTACGAGATTCAGTAGTAACTTGATCTGAAGTTACATGATCATCATCATTAGCTTCCTCACTAATTGGTGTAGTAGTCACAAGAACAGATTTCTGTGATGAACTACTTTCCAATAAGGGAGATGGTACAATTACCTTATCAAGTTTTCTACTTTCCTCCCACTCACTTCTTTCGAGAGAAACTCCTTCTCTAGAAAGTATCCATTCTCAGCAACGAATGTCTTGCCTTCGGATCTGTGATAGAAGGTGTACCCAACAATCTCCTTTGGGTATCCTATGAAGACATATTTCTCCGATTTGGGTTTGAGCTTATCAGGATGAAACTTTTTCATATAAGCATCACAACCCCAAACTTTAAGAAACGACAACTTTTGTTTCTTGCCAAACCACAGTTCAGATTGTGTCGTCTCAACGGACTTAGATGGTGCCCCTTTTTAACGTGAATGCAGCTGTCTTTAATGCATAACATCAAAAACGATAGTGGTAAATCGGTAAGAAACATCATAGATTTGCACTATATCTAATAAAGTACGGCTATGACGTTCGGACACACCATTATGTTGTGGTGTTCCAGGTGGCACGAATTTGTGAAACTATTCCACATTGTTTTAATTGAAGACCAAACTCGTAACTCAAATATTTGTCTCCGCGATCAGATCATAGAAACCTTATTTTCTTGTCACGATGATTTTCCACTTCACTCTGAAATTCTTTGAAATTTTCAAATGTTTCAGACTTATGTTTCATCAAGTAGATATACCCATATCTGCTCAAATCATCTATGAAGGTTAGAAAATAATGATACCCGCTGCAAGCCTTGATATTCATCGGACCACATACATCAGTATGTATGATTTCCAACAAATCTGTTGCTTGCTCCATTGTTCCAGAGAATGGCGTTTTAGTCATCTTGCCCAAGAGACATGGTTCGCAAGCATCAAGTGATTCATAATCAAGTGATTCCAAAATCCCATCAGCATGGAGTTTCTTCATGCGCTTTACACCAATATGACTTAACAGCAGTGCCACAAACAAGTTGCACTATCATTATTAACTTTGCATCTTTTGGCTTCAATATTATGAATATGTGTATCATTACAATCGAGATCCAACAAACCATTTTTGTTGGTGTGTACGACCATAGAAGGTTTTATTCATGTAAACAGAACAACAATTGTTCTCTAACTTAAATGAATAACCGTATTGCAATAAACATGATCAAATCAAATTTATGCTCAACGCAAACACCAAATAACACTTATTTAGGTTCAACATTAATCCCGAAAGTATAGGGAGTGTGCGATGATGATCATATCAATCTTGGAACCACTTCCAATACACATCGTCACTTCACCCTTAACTAGTCTCTGTTTATTCTGCAACTCCCGTTTCGAGTTACTAATCTTAGCAACTGAACTAGTACCAAATACTGAGGGGTTGCTATGAACACTAGTAAAGTACACATCAATAACATGTATATCAAATATACCTTTGTTTACTTTGCCATCCTTTCTTATCCACCAAATACTTGGGGTAGTTCCGCTTCCAGTGACCAATCCCTTTGCAGTAGAAGCACTTTGTCTCAGGCTTAGGACCAGACTTGGGTTTCTTCACTTGAGCAGCAACTTGCTTGCCGTTCTTCTTGAAGTTCCCCTTCTTCCTTTTGCCCTTTTCTTGAAACTAGTGGTCTTGTCTACCATCAACACTTGATGTTTTTCTTGATTTCTACCTTCGTCGATTTTAGCATCACGAAGAGCTTGGGAATCGTTTCCGTTATCCCTTGCATACTATAGTTCATCACGAAGTTCTTCTAACTTGGTGATGGTGACTAGAGAATTCTGTCAATCACTATCTTATCTGGAAGATTAACTCCCACTTGATTCAAGCGATTGTAGTACCCAGACAATCTGAGTACATGCTCACTGCTTGAGCGATTCTCCTCCATCTTGTAGCTATAGAACTTGTTGGAGACTTCATATCTCTTAACTCGGGTATTGGCTTGAAATATTAACTTCAACTCCTGGAACATCTCATATGGTCCATGACGTTCAAAACGTCTTTGAAGTCCCGATTCTAAGCCGTTAAGCATGGTGCACTAAACTATCAAGTAGTCATCATATTGAGCTAGCCAAACGTTCATAACGTCTGCATCTACTCCTGCAATAGGTCTGTCACCTAGCGGTGCATCAAGGACATAATTTTTCTGTGCAGCAATGAGGATAAACCTCATATCACGGATCCAACCCGCATCACTGCTACTAACATCTTTCAACATAGTTTTTCTCTAGGAACATATCAAAACAAACATAGGGAAGCAACAACGCGAGCTATTGATCTACAACATAGATATGCTAATACTACCAGGACTAAGTTCATGATAAATTTAAGTTCAATTAATCATATTACTTAAGAACTACCACTTAGATAGACATCCCTCTAATCATCTAAGTGATCACATGATCCAAATCAACTAAACCATGTCCGATCATCACGTGAGATGGGGTAGTTTTCAATGGTGAACATCACTATGTTGATCATATCTACTATATGATTCACACTCGACCTTTCGGTCTCCAGTGTTCCAAGGCCATATCTGCATATGCTAGGCTCGTCAAGTTTAACCTGAGTATTCTGCGTGTGCAAAACTGTCTTGCACCCGTTGTAGATGGACGTAGAGCTTCTCACACCCGATCATCACGTGGTGTCTGGGCACGACGAACTTTGGCAACGGTGCATACTCAGGGAGAACACTTTTATCTTGAAATTTAGTGAGAGATCATCTTATAAAGCTACCGTCGAAATAAGCAAAATAAGATGTATACAAGATAAACATCACATGCAATCAAAATATGTGACATGATATGGCCATGATCATCTTGTGCCTTTGATCTCCATCTCCAAAGTACCGTCATGATCTCTATCATCACCGGCATGACACCATGATCTCCATCATCTTGATCTATATCAATGTGTCGTCACGTGGATGTCTCGCCAACTATTGCTCTTGCAACTATTGCTATCGCATAGCGATAAAGTAAAGCAATTGTTTGGCGCTTGCATGTTATGCAATAGAGACGACCATAAGGCGTTTGCCAGTTGCCGATAACTTCCACAAAACATGATCATCTCATACAACAACTTATATCTCATCACGTCTTGACCATATCACATCACAACATGCCCTGCAAAAACAAGTTAGACGTCCTCTACTTTGTTGTTGCAAGTTTTACGTGGCTGCTACTGGCTTAGCAAGAACCGTTCTTACCTACGCATAAAAACCACAACGATAGTTTGTCAAGTTGGTGTTGTTTTAACCTTCTCAAGGACCGGGCGTAGCCACACTCGGTTCAACTAAAGTTGGAGAAATTGACACCCGCTAGTCACCTGTGTGCATAGCACGACGGTAAAACCAGTCTCGCGTAAGCGTACGCGTAATGTCGGTCCGGGCCGCTTCATCCAACAATACCGCCGAACCAAAGTATGACATGCTGGTAAGCAGTATGACTTATATCGCCCACAACTCACTTGTGTTCTACTCGTACATATAACATCAAACCATAAAACCTAGGCTCGGATGCCACTGTTGGGGAACGTAGTAATTTCAAAAAAATTCCAACGCACACGCAAGATCATGGTGATGCATAGCAATGAGAGGGGAGAGTGTTGTCTACGTACCCTCGTTCGCGGAAGCGTTATATCAACGCGGTTGATGTAGTCGTACGTCTTCACGATCCGACCGATCCAAGCACCGAAAGCACGGCACCTCCGAGTTCTGCACATGTTCGGCTCGGTGACGTCCTCGCCTTCTCGATCCAGCAAGAGGGGCGAAGTAGTAGATGAGTTCCGATAGCACGACGGCGTGGCGATGGTGTTGGTGAAGAACAATCTCCACAGGGCTTCGCCTAAGCACTACGAAAACTATGACGGAGGATAAACTAGAGGGGACAGGGTTGCCGGCACACGGCTTGGTGTTTCTTGATGTGTCTTTGGTGCTAGCCCTGCCCTTCTATTTATATGTTGAGCCCTGGGGTCGAAACTTGGAGTAAAAGCCTCCACAAAGTCGGTTTCACCCGAAAATCAAGAGTCCTTCCCGGACTCCAGGGCCAGACGCCAGGGTTCCCGGCGTCTAGACCCAGACGCCAGGGACCCTGGCGTCTGGCCCCTGGACTCCGCAAAAATTCCTTTTGCGCTTTCCAAAAACCTTGTGGGCTTTCCCCTTTGGCCCAAATAAAGTGTTCTCGTACCCAAACATTTCGGGAAACATCCGGAACCCCTTCCGGTGATTTCCGGAACCCTTCCGGTGACCAAACACTATTATCCCATATATCAAACTTTATCTCCGGAACATTCTGGAGTTCCTCGTCATGTCTGTGATCTCATCCCGGACTCCGAAAAACATTCTGTCACCAACATACATAACTCACATAGTACTATATCGTCAACGAACGTTAAGCGTGCGGACCCTACGGTTTCGAGAACTATGTAGACATGACCGAGACACCTCTCTGTTCAATAACCAATAGCGGGACCTGGATGTCCATATTGGCTCCTACATATTCTATGAAGTCTTTATCGGTCAGACCGCATAACAACATACGTTGTTCCCTTTGTCATCGGTATGTTACTTGCCCGAGATTCGATCGTCGGTATCTCAATACCTAGTTCAATCTCGTTACCGGCAAGTCTCTTTACTCGTTCCGTAATACATCATCTCACAACTAACTCATTAGTTGCAATGCTTGCAAGGCTTATGTGATGTGCATTACCGAGAGGGCCCAGAGATACCTCTCCGACAATCGGAGTGACAAATCCTAATCTCGAAATATGCCAACCCAACATGTACCTTTGGAGACACCTGTAGAGCACCTTTATAATCACCCAGTTACGTTGTGACGTTTGGTAGCACAAAAAGTGTTCCTCCGGCAAACGGGAGTTGCATAATCTCATAGTCATAGGAACATGTATAAGTCATGAAGAAAGCAATAGCAACATACTAAACGATTGGGTGCTAAGCTAATGGAATGGGTCATGTCAATCAGATCATTCACCTAATGATGTGATCCCGTTAATCAAATAACAACTCTTTGTCCATGGTTAGGAAACATAACCATCTTTGATTAACGAGCTAGTCAAGTAGAGGCATACTAGTGACACTCTGTTTGTCTATGTATTCACACATGTATTATGTTTCCGGTTAATACAATTATAGCACGAATAATAAACATTTATCATGAAATAAGTAAATAAATAATAACTTTATTATTGCCTCTAGGGCATATTTCCTTCAGGTAGAACCAGTCTCGCGTAAGCGTACGCGTAATGTCGGTCCGGGCCGCTTCATCCAACAATACCGCCGAACCAAAGTATGACATGCTGGTAAGCAGTATGACTTGTATCGCCCACAACTCACTTGTGTTCTACTCGTGCATATAACATCTACGCATAAAACTAGGCTCGGATGCCACTGTTGGGTAACGTAGTAATTTCAAAAAAATTCCTACGCACACGCAAGATGATGGTGATGCATAGCAACGATAGGGGAGAGGGTTGTCCATGTACCCTCGTAGACCGAAAGCGGAAGCGTTAGCACAACGCGGTTGATGTAGTCGTACATCTTCACGATCTGACCGATCCAAGTACCGAATGTACGACACCTCCGAGTTCAGCACACGTTCAGCTCGATGACGTCCCGCGAACTCCGATCCAGCAGAGCTTCACGGGAGAGTTTCGTCAGCACGACGGCGTGATGACGGTGATGATGTTGCTACCGACGCAGGGCTTCACCTAAGCACCACTATGATATGACCGAGATGGAATATGGTGGAGGGGGGCACCGCACACGGCTGGAATAGATCAACAGATCAAATTGTGTGTTCTAGGGTGCCCCCCTGCCCCCGTATATAAAGGAACAGGGGGGAGGCGGGCGCGCCAAGGGGGGAGTCCTACTCCCACCGGGAGTAGGACTCTTCCTTTTCCTTTTTGGAGTAGGAGAGGGAAGGAAGGGAGAGAGGAGGAGAAGGAAAAAGGGCCCCCCTCCTTGTCCAATTCGGACTAGAGGGGGAGGGGGCGCGCGGCTGCCCTGGCCGCCCCTCCTCTTCTCCCACTAAGGCCCATAAGGCCCAATTAACTCC
>NC_041392.1:585133755-585161386 GCF_002162155.2 Triticum dicoccoides | reverse complement strand
GTACTCCGGTTTTCTCCCAAACCACTCGGAACACTTCCGGTGTCCGAATATAAACGTACAATATATCAATCTTTACGTCTCGACCATTTCGAGACTCCTCGTCATGTATGTGATCATATCCGGAACTCCGAACTACCTTCGGTACATCAAAACACAAAAACTCATAATACCGATCGTCACCAAACTTTAAGCATGCGGACCCTATGGGTTCGAGAACTATGTAGACATGACCGAGACACGTCTGCGGTCAATAACCAATAGCAGAACCAAGATGCTCATATTGGCTCCTACATATTCTACGAAGATCTTTATCGGTCAAACCGCATAACAATATACGTTGTTCCCTTTGTCATCGGTATGTTACTTGCCCGAGATTCGATCGTCAGTATCTCAATACCTAGTTTAATCTCGTTAATGGCAAGTCTCTTTACTCGTTCTGTAATGCATCATCCCGCAACTAACTCATTAGTCACATTGCTTGCAAGGCTTATAGTTATGTGCATTACCGAGAGGGCCCAGAGATACCTCTCTGACAATCGGAGTGACAAATCCTAATCTCGAAATACGCCAACTCAATAAGTACCTTCGAAGACACCTGTAGAGCACCTTTATAATAACCCATTTACGTTGTGACGTTTGGTAGCACACAAAGTGTTCCTCCGGTAAACGGGAGTTGCATAATCTCATAGTCATAGGAACATGTATAAGTCATGAAGAAAGCAATAGCCACATACTAAACGATCAAGTGCTAAGCTAACGGAATGGGTCAAGTCAATCACATCATTATCCTCATGATGTGATCTCATTAATCAAATGACAACTCATGTCCATGGCTAGGAAATTCAACCATCTTCGATTAACGAGCTAGTCAAGTAGAGGCATACTAGTGACACTATGTTTGTCTATGTATTCACACATGTATTATGTTTCCGGTTAATACAATTCTAGCATGAATAATAAACATTTATCATGATATGAGGAAATAAATAATAACTTTATTATTGCCTCTAGGGCATATTTCCTTCAATTTTATGCAAGCCCATGGGACGTCTTCCTTTAGCTGCCCGCTAAGAGCATCTCCAGCCGTTGGCCCCCCAGGGGGCGCCTAAAATCGCCGCCTGGGAGTGAGTCGACGCAAAAAATCGGCCTGGGGGCGAGTTGGTCCCCAGCCGCCGGCCCCATGGCCGCCCCCAGGCGTGTTCAAAAATGAAAACGTTCGGCGAAGTTCGGCTAAACAAGTCTAAATTTCGGCAAGCTTTGGCATATATTGACATGTTCGCAGTTTTTTACATAGCAAATATATATCTAATTAAAAAAGGAACTGGCTGGATGCGGAGTAGTCGCCGTCATCGCCGCCATCGTCATCGTCGGCCTTCTCCTCCTTGACGCGGCCATCCCTGGTGGACCCCTGCCCGGCGTCGCCATGGCGGACTGGTGGCGGCGGCGCGTCGTCGTCGTCGCTGTCGTCGATGACGACGACTCCTCCTTCGTCACGGCCCCGACGGTGTTGCGTGAAGCGCCGCAGGGCGGCGCACTGGCGCTCCCTCGCCATCTTCGGGGAGTCCTTACGCGCCCATTCGAGGGCAGCGTCGTCGTCGAGCTCCACATCGCTTCACGGCGGGGAGACCCGGCTCCGTCTTCACCAGCGCGAGCCCCGGCTCCGTCTTTGGCTTGACGAAGCGCGGAGGAGCCGGCAAGGGGGCACGCCGGCCACCCTCGTTGATGACGATGCCGGTGCGGCGAGTGCGCCGGCAGAGCGGCGTCTCCGCCGCGGGCTCGGCCTTGACACCGCGCAGCGCCGGAGAACCGGAGGAGCGGGAAGAAGAGTGCTAGGAGGAAGAAGAGGAGGAGCCGAACCTCCTGTGCGTCCATTGCCCGTCGCGTTGGCGGTGGGCCGGGGCGGTCGCCCTCGTCGGGGGGGTATGCCAGCGGCGGGTTGTTGTCGCCCTCAAGGTGCGTCAGCACGCTCTCGAGCGTGCGGCCGGGGACGTCCCACCACAGGTGGCGCCCCTCGCTGTTCTTCATGTCGCCCACCACCGGTGCCCCGTTGGTGGACGCCAGCCTCTGCTGCTGACGGCACTCGAAGTACGCCGCCCACGCCGTGTGGTTGTCGGCGGCGTACTGGGGGAGGGCGAGTTGCTCGTCGGTGAGGGGGGCGCGCACGATCTCGACCTCGGTGGCGAAGTAGGAGGCGCGCGCCGCGGCATCGGGCAACGGGGGAATGGGCACTCCCCCGTTGCTGAGCCTCCACCCCGTCGGCCCGCCGCGCATGCCCGACGGCGTCGGGATGTTCGTCTCGAACAGGAGCCACGACTCCTGTTCGCGGAGCGAGCGGCGGCCGAAGCCGTTGGCCGCCGCGTCGTTGCCTGGGAAACGCTCGCCCATCGGGGCTGTCGGTGGGGGGAGAGGGAGGGCTCGGCGGCGGCGCACGAGAGAGGAAGAGCTCGGCGGCTAGGGCACTGGTGTGGCCAGAGGCGAGGGAGGCCACCGGCTTATATAGCCGCGCTCGTGAACGCGTGGTGGGAGGGGAGGCGTCACCGCGCCGCCCGTGACGCGCCGTCCGTGAGGAATCAATGGCAAGGCTGACTGGCGGCAGCCTTGCCATTGATTCACCGCGGGAAACCGAGGCGTTCTGACGCGGCTGGGGGAAGACGAGGCGTGGTGTCGCTGACGCGGCTGGCCCGCGGCTCTTTTGCGCCAAAACCGCTCGCCCCGGCACCCCCAGAGGCCCCCAGCGCCGTGGGTTTGGCCTGGGTCCGCCAGCGCTGATTTCGGCCCAGGCCGGCGAAAGTTGGGTTCCTGGGGACGCGACTGGGCCGTTTTTTCGACGCCGGCGTGAAAAAATCGCCTGGGGAGGCCTTTCCGAGGACGCGGCTAGAGATGCTCTAAGGAACCCGTTTCCGACAGAGATAGGGCATGGCCGCTTGGGGCGACTATATGCACGGCACCCCGGAGCACCTGGCCAACACAGTATCCACACCTCAACCCACCCAACCATATTGAGAAGGGGATCACGTGACTTAGGTTTTCGAAGGAATCGATCTCGCTGGCGGCGCCTGCATCCCTCGAGTGGTTGAGGTTCTACCTGTATGATGAGGCGTATGGGATCAAGAAGCAGGTGATGGTGAAGACAGACCATCGCAACAGCTACATCAAGTGGTTGCTCAAGTGGGACAAGAAGCCTCGTGATCCCCTGCCCAACTTCCCGGAGGAGCTCCGCGAGGCCATGGACGCCATCAAGGCTGACGACGACGAGAACGAGAAGGTCCTCGCCGACTTCAAGCGCGACGGCTACGCCTACGTCCTGGTCGATGCCTTCAACGATGACGACCCAAGGGCCAAACTCCCCGCCGACCAGTACGAGGTCATCCTCCACGACAGTGACGAAGAAGCTTGATCTACTCCGCAACATCTATATCTATCTGTCTGTCTAATGTGTGCCATGGATTAGAGTAGGATTCCTCCTGGCGATCGATCTACTGTGTCTTAAGTTCTTATTTATCAACTATTGGGTCTTATAATAAGTTTACAGTTTTGTTATTTCACATCTAGATTTGAAATAGTTATCTTACATCTAAGTCCAAAGCCATTGGATTGTTTGTCTTTAAAATTCGTGCATTCTGTGATCCGTCACCTTGCCCCGAGCTGCTTTATCCCGCGTAGCCTGGTCATACATCGTTGTCTTTCTGTTTGACCGGCCCAGCCTTGTGTCGTTGTTTTTTTTAGGATCGTGTGTCGCTGTTGCTTTTTTTAGGGATCGTGTGTCGCTGCTACTTGGTCGTAGCTTTTTCTTGCATCTGGCCTTGGTTGTACTACCTTCGTCCTCTTTATAGGTCCTTTTTATATAGTTTATGCCAAATTTTGATTAAAGATTTAACTAACGAAATATTAATGCATGTTAACAAAAATCATATCGTTGATTTATATTTGAACATAATTTTTAATGATATAATTTTTGGTGATATGCATGAACATTTTGTTAGTTTAATCTATGATTAAATTTTGACACGAAATACAATGGAGACCAACAAATCAGGACGAAGATAGTAGCTTGTCTAGCTTCTTTTTTTGCATCGGGCCTTGATCGTACAGGCTTATTTTTGTAACGTGGGCTGTGTCAAACTTTTGTTTGATAAGTGTTTGTCGTTTTTCTATTTCACTCCAGTTAAACACTATTCTATTCTCACTTCACTTCCTTTTTTCATCCAGCAAAAAGCCTTCTTACCCTTAAAAAAAGCATAGAACCTTATAAGCACCAAGGGTTGACACGGAAGGGATGCTAGTGGACGGTAATGTAGCGAGTGTTCTGGGATTGTTGTGAACTTTTTATCCTTGTCTCTTTTTTTTCATATGTCTATTTTCACATGCAACTCAATCCAATTACATGTCTTTTTTTACCTGAAAATCAACCGACTAAGTTGCTTGTCTGTCCTTAACATATACCTCACCTGACCCAGTTGCATGTCCATCTTGATCTGAAAGCTACCGACCTCGACTAAATTTGTTTTTTTCATTTGTTTTTAAAATTCATGATTCTTATCTTTTAAGAAATTTTACTTCTCCTTTTCCATTTCTTTTTAAAAAATAATTTTTAAATTTTTTAAAATTTGTGATTTTTAAAAACAGATTTAGCAATGTCTCATCTAAGTTCCTGGCTGTTCAACTTGTTTTCTTTAAATACTGTGCAAATCTTGATCGCGGGTTCTTTTGTCATGTGTGTCCCTTGTCTCGCCATACGTCTTGTGTCCACTTGTCATCCAGTAGAGCCGACACGAGCAAGAAGGAGGCAGTCGACTGGGGGTTCAATCTTTGTCCTCGCGACAAGAAGATGGCAATCAATGATGATGCGATTAGTGCCTTGTATCCATTTTTTCTATTTTTACACAATTTTCATTTAGGGATTTTTTTACCTTTTTCATTTTCATCAAGTGGTCTTTTTTATCCTAGTTGCAACTCTATTCCTGACATGCAATTCATACTCTTTTTGTGCCAGGTTGCAAGTCCATCCCTCGATACACAACTGGGTCCGATCCTTTTTTTTGCCCTAGTTGAAGCGCACCCTCTCAACATGAGACTCGGGTCTGCCACTTTTCTATCCAGTTGCAACTCCACCCCTGATATATAACTGCGGGGCCGCCATTTGTTGTTGTCCAAGTTGCAAGTCCACTCTCGACACGCAACGGGGTCCATTATTTTGCATGTCCACCCTCCATATGCAACTAGGGCGACCCACTTTTGTCTCCAGTTGTGAATCTGATGGGGAACGCAGTATTTCAAAAAAATTCCTGCGATCACGCAAGATCTATCTAGGAGATGCATAGCAACGAGAGGGGAGAGTATGTCTACGTACCCTCATAGACCGAAAGCGGAAGCATTTATCAACGCGGTTGATGTAGTCGTACACCTTCATGATCCATCCCGATCAAGTACCGAACGTACCGCACCTTCGCGTTCAGCACACGTTCAGCTCGATGACGTCCTCGCCTTCTTGATCCAGCAAGAGGAGCGAAGTAGTAGATGAGTTCCGACAGCACGACGGTGTGGTGACGGTGTTGGTGAAGAATAATCTCCGCAGGGCTTCGCCTAAGCACTACGAAAACTATGACGGAGGATAAACTAGAGGGGACAGGGTTGGCGGCACACAGCTTGGTGTTTCTTGATGTGTCTTGGGTGTTAGACCTACCCCTCTATTTATATGTTGAGCCCTGGGGTCGAAACTTGGAGTAAAAGCCTCCTCCAAGTCGGTTTTGTCTGAAAGGCAAGAGTCCTTCTCGGACTCCAGGGCTAGACGCCAGGGTTCCTGGCGTCTAGCCTCTGGTCTCCGCAAAACTTCCATTTGCACTTTCCAAAAGCCTCGTGGGCTTTCCCCTTTGGCCCAAATAAAGTGTTCTTGTACCCCAAACATTTTGGGAAACATCCGGAACCCCTTCTGGTGAATTCCAGAACCCTTCCGGAGATCAAATACTACTATCCCATATATTAAACTTTACCTCCGGACCATTCGGGAGCTCCTCGTCATGTCCATAATCTCATCAAGGACTCCGAACAACATTCGGTCACCAACATACATAACTCATATAATACTATATCGTCAACGAACGTTAAGCGTGCGGACACTACGGGTTCGAGAACTATGTAAACATGACCGAGACACCTCTCTGGTCAATAACCAATAGTGGAACCTGGATGCCCATATTGGCTCCTACATATTCTATGAAGATCTTTATCGGTCGAACCGCATAACAATATATGTTGTTCCCTTTGTCATCAGTATGTTACTTGCCCGAGATTCGATCGTCGGTATCACTATACCTAGTTCAATCTCGTTACCGGCAAGTCTCTTTACAAGTTTTGTAATGCATCATCCCGTAACTAACTCATTAGTTACATTGCTTGCAAGGCTTATAGTGATGTGCATTACCGAGAGGGCCCAGAGATACCTCTTCGACAATCGGAGTGACAAATCCTAATCTCAATCTATGCCAACTCAACAAACACCATCGGAGACACCTGTAGAGCATATTTATAATCAGCCAGTTACGTTGTGACGTTTGATAGCACACAAAGTGTTCCTCCAGTATTTGGGAGTTGCATAATTTCATAGTCATAGCAACATGTATAAGTCATGAAGAAAGCAATAGCAATATACTAAACGATCAAGTGTTAAGCTAACGGAATGGGTCAAGTCAATCACATCATTCTCTAATGATGTGATCCCGTTAATCACATCATAACCATCTTTGATTCAACGAGCTAGTCAAGTAGAGGCATACTAGTGACACTCTGTTTGTCTATGTATTCACACATGTACTAAGTTTCCGGTTAATACAATTCTAGCATGAATAATAAAAATTTATCATGATATAAGGAAATATAAATAACAACTTTATTATTGCCTCTAGGGCATATTTCCTTCAGAATCCACCCATGACATGCAATTGTGGGGCTGCTTTTGTGTCCTAGTTGCAAGTCCACCCTCGACACACAACTTTGGGAGGGGGATATTTTTGTCCCAGGTGCAACTCCACTCCTGACATGTTGGTGTGCTCATTTTTTTATAGTTGCAAGTCCATCCTCTATATGAAATCCGGGAAGGGGAAGAGCCCGACCCTTTTGTGCAAGTTGCAAGTCCACCACTAACATGTGTAAGGGTTCGGCCTATTTTTCGTCGTAGTTGCAAGTCAACCGACACACAACTTTGGGCGCGGCCGTTTTTTGTCCAAGTTGTGTGTTTACCTCCGACATGCAACTTGGCGCGACACATTTTTGTCCCATTTACAAATCCATCATTCACACATAACTAGGGGCCCACACCATCTTGTCCAAGTTCCATGTCAACCTCCAACATGCAAATGGACTAGCTTTTTTCCAGTTGCAAGTCCACCCTTAATACACAATTAGGCCCTACCAATTTTATGGTCTCAATTTCAAGTCCATCCTCGACACGCGACTGGGAGAGGCAACCCATTTTTGTCCACAGTTGCAATCCACCCCCAACATGCAATTGACGATCGCCTTTTTTTGTCTCAGCTACAAGTCCACCCTCTACTCGTAACTCGTATCATAGTTTTGTGTAGTTATTCCAGTTGCAAGTCCACCATTGACTCATAATTGGGTCCTAAATTGTTTCATCCCAATTGCAAGCTCGCCATTGACTCGCAATTGGGCATGTGGATTGTTTTTAATCCCAGTTGCGATTCCATCCTTGACTCGCAATTGAGCTCAAAATTTGCAGTTTTCCCAGGTGCAAGTCCACCCTCGACTCATGACTCATATCATAATTTTATATAGTTGTCCCAATTAAAAGTATCTAGGCCCGTAGTTTGTTTTATCCTATTTTGCAAGCCCACCCTTGACTCGCAAGTGGACATGTCTTTTGTCTTTCATCCAAGTTGCAAATCCACCCTTCACTTGCAACTGGGACTGTAGTTTGTTTCATCTAAGTTGCAAGTCGACCCTTGACTCACATATGGGCTCGTAGTTTCGTAGTTGTCTCAGTTGCAAGTCCACATTTGACTAGAAACTGGGCTCATAGTTCTCACAGTTGCAAGCTCGCCCTTGACTCGCAACTAAGCATGTGTTGTTTCATGCTAGTTGCAAGTCCACACTTGGCTCGCAACTAGGACCATAGCTTTTTTCACTCTAGTTGCAAGTCGACCCTTGAATCGCAATTGGGCTTGTTATTTCATAGTTGTCTTTATTTCAAGGCCATCCTCGACTCACAATTGGGATCATAGTGTTGTTGTTGTCCCAGTTGCAAGTACAACCTCGACTTACAACTGGGCCCATAGTTTGTAGTTGTCCTAGTTGCAAGTCGACCCTAGACTCGCAACTGGGTATGTGTTTTGTTTTTCATCTCAGTTGCAAGTCCACCCTGGAGTCGCACTCGTATCATAGTTTTATATAGGTGTTCCAGTTACAAATCCACCCTCTACTCACAACTAGGAACACAGTTTGTTTATCACAATTGCAAGCCCACCCTTTACATGCAACTGGGCATGTGTTTTGTCTTTCATCCCAGATGCAAGTCCACCCTTGACTCGCAACTAGGACTGTAGTTTGTTTCATCTCAATTGTAGGTCAACCCTTGACTAGGCTTGTAGTTTCATAGTTGTCCCAGTTGCAAGTCCACCTTCAACCCACAACTGGGCACATAGTTCTCCCAGTTGCAAGCACACCCTCGACTCGTGACTAGACATGTATTCTGATTTTATTCTAGTTGCAAGTTCACCTTTGACTCGCAATGTGGACCATAGTTTGTTTCATCACAGTCACATGCGACTCTTGACACGCAAATGGGATCGTTTGTTTTGTAATTGTCTTAGTTGCAAGTCCATCCTTGACTTGCAACTTGTATCATAGTTTTTTTGTTGTTCCAGTTGCAAGTCCTGTTGGGGAACGTAGTAATTTCAAAAAAATTCCTACGCACATGCAAGATCATGGTGATGCATAGCAACGAGGGGAGAGTATGATCTACGTACCCTTGTAGATCGCAATGGAAGCGTTGACACAACATAGAGGAAGTAGTCGTACGTCTTCTTCCCGATCCAACCGATCCAAGCACCGTTACTTCGGCACCTCTGAGTTCTTGGCACACGTATAGCTCGATGACGATCCCCGGGCTCTGATCCAGCAAAGCGTCGGGGAAGAGTTCTGTCAGCACGACGGCGTGGTGACGATCTTGATGTTCTACCGACGCAGGGCTTCGCCTAAGCGCTACAACGATATGACCGAGGTGGAATATGGTGGCAGGGGGCACCGCACACGGCTAAGGAACGATCACCAAGGATCAACTTGTGTGTCTAGAGGTGCCCCCTACCCCTGTATATAAAGGAGCCAAGGGGGAGGGGGCGCCGGCCAGGAGGAGGGTGCAGGAGGAGTCCTACTCCTACCGGGAGTAGGACCCCCCCCCAATCCTATTCCAAATAGGATTCCCAAGGGGGAAAGAGAGAGAGAGGTGGCCGGCCACCTCTCCTAGTCCTAATAGGACTAGGGGAGGCGCGCAGCCCACCATGGGCAGCCCCTTTCACCTTTCCACTAAAGCCCAATAAGGCCCATATGGCTCCCGGGGGGTTCCGGTAACCTCCCGGTAATCTGGTAAAATCCCGATTTCACCCGGAACACTTCCGATATCCAAATATAGGCTTCCAATATATCAATCTTTATGTCTCGACCATTTCGAGACTCCTCGTCATGTCCTTGATCATATCCGGGACTCCGAACAACCTTCGGTACATCAAAATGCATAAACTCATAATAATTGTCATCGTAACGTTAAGCGTGCGGACCCTATGGTTCGAGAACAATGTAGACATGACCGAGACACGTCTCCGGTCAATAACCAATAGCGGGACCTGGATGCCCATATTGGCTCCCACATATTCTACGAAGATCTTTATCGGTCAGACCACATAACAACATACGTTGTTCCCTTTGTCATCGGTATGTTACTTGCCCGAGATTTGATCGTCGGTATCCAATACCTAGTTCAATCTCGTTACTGGCAAGTCTCTTTACTCGTTCCGTAATACATCATCCCGCAACTAACTCATTAGTTTCAATGCTTGCAAGGCTTAAGTGATGTGCATTACCGAGAGGGCCCAGAGATACCTCTCCGACAATCGGAGTGACAAATCTTATTCTCGAAATACGCCAACCCAACATCTACCATTGGAGACACCTGTAGTACTCCTTTATAATCACCCAGTTACGTTGTGACGTTTGGTAGCACCCAAAGTGTTCCTCCGGCAAACGGGAGTTGCATAATCTCATAGTCATAGGAACATGTATAAGTCATGAAGAAAGCAATAGCAACATAATAAACGATCGGGTGCTAAGCTAATGGAATGGGTCATGTCAATCAGATCATTCAACTAATGATGTGACATCATTAATCAAATAACAACTCTTTGCTCATGGTTAGGAAACATAACCATCTTTGATTAACGAGCTAGTCTAGTAGAGGCATACTAGTGACACTCTATTTGTCTATGTATTCACACATGTATTATGTTTCCGGTTAATACAATTCTAGCATGAATAATAAACATTTTTCATGATATAAGGAAATAAATAATAACTTTATTATTGCCTCTAGGGCATATTTCCTTCAGTCTCCCACTTGCACTAGAGTCAATAATCTAGATTACACAGTAATGATTCTAACACCCATGGAGCCTTGGTGCTGATCATGTTTTGCTCGTGGAAGAGGTTTAGTCAACGGGTCTGCAACATTCAGATCCATATGTATCTTGCAAATCTCTATGTCTCCCACCTGGACTAGATCCCGGATGGAATTGAAGCGTCTCTTGATGTGCTTGGTCCTTTTGTGAAATTTGGATTCCTTTGCCAAGGCAATTGCACCAGTATTGTCACAAAAGATTTTCATTGGACCCGATGCACTAGGTATGACACCTAGATCGGATATGAACTCCTTCATCCAGACTCCTTCGTTCACTGCTTCCGAAGCAGCTATGTACTCCACTTCACATGTAGATCCCGCTACGACGCTTTGTTTAGAACTGCACCAACTGACAGCTCCACCATTTAATGTAAACACGTATCCGGTTTGCGATTTAGAATCGTCCGGATCAGTGTCAAAGCTTGCATCAATGTAACCTCTTACGGTGAGCTCTTTGTCACCTCCATATACGAGAAACATATCCTTAGTCCTTTTCAGGTATTTCAGGATGTTCTTGACCGCTGTCCAGTGATCCACTCCTGGATTACTTTGGTACCTCCCTGCTAAACTTATAGCAAGGCACACATCAGGTCTGGTACACAGCATTGCATACATGGTAGAGCCTATGGCTGAAGCATAGGGAACATCTTTCATTTTCTCTCTATCTTCTGCAGTGGTCGGGCATTGAGTCTGACTCAACTTCACACCTTGTAACACAGGCAAGAACCCTTTCTTTGCTTGATCCATTTTGAACTTCTTCAAAATCTTGTCAAGGTATGTGCTTTGTGAAAGTCCAATTAAGCGTCTTGATCTATCCCTATAGATTTTTATGCCTAATATGTAAGCAGCTTCACCGAGGTCTTTCATTGAAAAACTCTTATTCAAGTATCCCTTTATGCTATCCAGAAATTCTATATCATTTCCAATCAGCAATATGTCATCCACATATAATATCAGAAATGCTACAGAGCTCCCACTCACTTTCTTGTAAATACAGGATTCTCCGAAAGTCTGTATAAAACCAAATGCTTTGATCACACTATCAAAACGTTTATTCCAACTCCGAGAGGCTTGCACCAGTCCATAAATGGATCGCTGGAGCTTGCACACTTTGTTAGCTACCTTTGGATCGACAAAACCTTCCGGTTGCATCATATACAACTCTTCTTCCAGAAATCCATTCAGGAATGCAGTTTTGACATCCATCTGCCAAATTTCATAATCATAAAATGCGGCAATTGCTAACATGATTCGGACAGACTTAAGCATCGCTACGGGTGAGAAGGTCTCATCGTAGTCAACCCCTTGAACTTTTCGAAAACCTTTTGCGACAAGTCGAGCTTTGTAGACAGTAATATTACCATCAGCGTTAGTCTTCTTCTTGAAGATCCATTTATTCTCAATCGCTTGCCGATCATCGGGCAAGTTAACCAAAGTCCATACTTTGTTCTCATACATGGATCCCATCTCAGATTTCATGGCTTCAAGCCACTTTGCGGAATCTGGGCTCACCATCGCTTCTTCATAGTCCGTAGTTTCATCATGATCTAGTAGCATGATTTCCAGAACAGGATTACCGTACCACTCTGGCACGGATCTTACTCTGGTTGATCTACGAGGTTCAGTAGTATCTTGATCTGAAGTTTCATGATCATCATCATTAGCTTCCTCACTTATTGGTGTAGGTGTCGCAGAAACAGTTTTCTGTGATGTACTACTTTCCAACAAGGGAGCAGGTACAGTTACCTCGTCAAGTTCTACTTTCCTCCCACTCACTTCTTTCGAGAGAAACTCCTTCTCTAGAAAGGATCCATTCTTAGCAACGAATGTCTTGCCTTCGGATCTGTGATAGAAGGTGTACCCAACAGTCTCCTTTGGGTATCCTATGAAGACACATTTCTCCGATTTGGGTTCGAGCTTATCAGGTTGAAGCTTTTTCACATAAGCATCGCAGCCCCAAACTTTAAGAAACGACAACTTTGGTTTCTTGCCAAACCACAGTTCATAAGGCGTCGTCTCAACGGATTTTGATGGTGCCCTAGTTAACGTGAATGCGGCCGTCTCTAGAGTGTATCCCCAAAATGATAGCGGTAAATCAGTAAGAGACATCATAGATCGCACCATATCTAGTAAAGTACGATTACGACGTTCGGACACACCATTACACTGTGGTGTTCCGGGTGGCGTTAGTTGTGAAACTATTCCACAATTTTTCAAATGTACACCAAACTCGTAACTCAAATATTCTCCTCCACGATCAGATCGTAGAAACTTTATTTTCTTGTTACGATGATTTTCAACTTCACTCTGAAATTCTTTGAACTTTTCAAATGTTTCAGACTTATGTTTCATTAAGTAGATATACCCATATCTCCTTAAGTCATCTGTGAAGGTGAGAAAATAACGATATCTGCCACGAGCCTCAATATTCATCGGACCACATACATCGGTATGTATGATTTCCAATAAATCTGTTGCTCTCTCCATAGTACCGGAGAACGGTGTTTTAGTCATCTTGCCCATGAGGCACGGTTCGCAAGTACCAAGTAATTCATAATCAAGTGGTTCCAAAAGTCCATCAGTATGGAGTTTCTTCATGCGCTTTACACTGATATGACCTAAACGACAGTGCCACAAATAAGTTGCACTTTCATTATCAACTCTGCATCTTTTGGCTTCAACATTATGAATATGTGTATCACTACTATCGAGATTCATCAAAAATAGACCACTCTTCAAAGGTGCATGACCATAAAAGATATTACTCATATAAATAGAACAACCATTATTCTCTGATTTAAATGAATAACCGTCTCGCATTAAACAAGATCCAGATATAATGTTCATGCTCAACGCTGGCACCAAATAACAATTATTTAGGTCTAATATTAATCCCGAAGGTAGATGTATAGGTAGCGTGCCGACCGCAATCACATCGACTTTGGAACCGTTTCCCACGTGCATCGTCACCTCGTCCTTTGCCAGTGCCTGCTTATTCCGTAGTCCCTGTTTCGAGTTGCAAATATTAGCAACAGAACCAGTATCAAATACCCAGGTGCTACTGCGAGCTCTAGTTAGGTACACATCAATAATATGTATATCACATATACCTTTGTTCACCTTGCCATCCTTCTTATCCGCCAAATACTTGGGGCAGTTCCGCTTCCAGTGACCAGTCTGCTTGCAGTAGAAGCACTCAGTTTCAGGCTTAGGTCCAGACTTGGGTTTCTTCTCCTGAGCAGCAACTTGCTTGTCGTTCTTTTTGAAGTTCCCTTTCTTCTTCCCTTTGCCCTTTTTTCTTGAAACTAGTGGTCTTGTTGACCATCAACACTTGATGCTCCTTCTTGATTTCTACCTCCGCAGTTTTCAGCATTGCGAAGAGCTCGGGAATAGTCTTGTTCATCCCTTGCATATTATAGTTCATCACGGAGCTCTTGTAGCTTGGTGGTAGTAATTGGAGAATTTTGTCAATGACGCAATCATCTGGAAGATTAACTCCCAATTGAATCAAGTGATTATTATACCCAGACATTTTGAGTATATGCTCACTGACAGAACTGTTCTTCTCCATCTTGCAGCTATAGAACTTATTGGAGACTTCATATCTCTCAATCCGGCATTTGCTTGAAATATTAACTTCAACTCCTGGAACATCTCATATGCTCCATGACGTTCAAAACGTCGTTGAAGTCCCAATTCTAAGCCGTAAAGCATGGCACACTGAACTATCGAGTAGTCATCAGCTTTGCTCTGCCAGACGTTCATAACATCTGGTGTTGCTCCAGCAGCAGGCCTGGCACCCAGTGGTGCTTCCAGGACGTAATTCTTCTGAGCAGCAATGAGGATAATCCTCAAGTTACGGACCCAGTCCGTGTAATTGCTACCATCATCTTTCAACTTTGCTTTCTCAAGGAACGCATTAAAATTCAACGGAACAACAGCACGAGCCATCTATCTACAATCAACATAAACAAGCAAGATACTATCAGGTACTAAGTTCATGATAAGTTTAAGTTTAGTTAATCAAATTACTTAAGAACTCCCACTTAGATAGACATCCCTCTAATCCTCTAAGTGATCACGTGATCCAAATCAACTAAATCATAACCGATCATCACGTGAGATGGAGTAGTTTTCAATGGTGAACATTGTTATGTTGATCATATCTACTATATGATTCACGCTCGACCTTTCGGTCTCCGTGTTCCGAGGCCATATCTGCATATGCTAGGCTCGTCAAGTTTAACCTGAGTATTCTGCGCGTGCAAAACTGGCTTGCACCCGTTGTAGATGGACGTAGAGCTTATCACACCCGATCATCACGTGGTGTCTGGGCACGACGAACTTTGGCAACGGTGCATACTCAGGGAGAACACTTCTTGATAATTTAGTGAGAGATCATCTTATAATGCTACCATCAATCAAAGCAAGATAAGATGCATAAAAGGATAAACATCACATGCAATCAATATAAGTGATATGATATGGCCATCATCATCATCTTGTGCTTGTGATCTCCATCTCCGAAGCACCGTCATGATCACCATCGTCCCCGGCGCGACACCTTGATCTCCATCGTAGCATCGTTATCGTCTCACCAATTTTATGCTTCCACGACTATCACTACCGCTTAGTAATAAAGTAAAGCATTACATCGCGATTGCATTGCATACAATAAAGCGACAACCATATGGCTCCTGCCAGTTGCCGATAACTTGGTTACAAAACATGATCATCTCATACAATAAAATTCAGCATCATGCCTTGACCATATCACATCACAACATGCCCTGCAAAAACAAGTTAGACGTCCTCTACTTTGTTGTTGCAAGTTTTACGTGGCTGCTACGGGCTTAAGCAAGAACCAATCTCACCTACGCATCAAAACCACAACGATAGTTTGTCAAATAGACTCCGTTTTAACCTTCTCAAGGACCGGGCGTAGCCACACTCGGTTCAACTAAAGTTGGAGAGACAGTCGCCCGCAAGCCATCTATGTGCAAAGCACGTCGAGGGAACCGGTCTCGCGTAAGCGTACGCGTAATGTTGGTCCGGGTCGTCTCGTCCAACAATACTGCCGAACCAAAGTATGACATGCTGGTAGGCAGTATGACTTATATCGCCCACAACTCACTTGTGTTCTACTCGTGCAAATAACATCAAACCATAAAACCTAGGCTCGGACGCCACTGTTGGGGAACGTAGTAATTTCAAAAAAATTCCTACGCACACGCAAGATCATGGTGATGCATAACAACGAGGGGAGAGTATGATCTACGTACCCTTGTAGATCGCAACGGAAGCGTTGACACAACGTAGAGGAAGTAGTCGTACGTCTTCTTCCCGATCCAACCGATCCAAGCACCGTTACTCCGGCACCTCCGAGTTCTTGGCACACGTTCAGCTCGATGACGATCCCCGGGCTCCGATCCAGCAAAGCGTCGGGGAAGAGTTCTGTCAGCACGATGGCATGGTGATGATCTTGATGTTCTACCGACGCAGGGCTTCGCCTAAGCGCTACAACGATATGACCGAGGTGGAATATGGTGGCAGGGGGCACCGCACACGGCTAAGGAACGATCACCAAGGATCAACTTGTGTGTCTAGAGGTGCCCCCTGCCCCTGTATATAAAGGAGCCAAGGGGGAGGGGGGCGCCGGCCAGGAGGAGGGCGCAGGAGGAGTCCTACTCCTACCGGGAGTAGGACTCCCCCCCCCCAATCCTATTCCAAATAGGATTCCCAAGGGGGAAAGAGAGAGAGAGGTGGCCGGCCACCTCTCCTAGTCCTAATAGGACTAGGGGAGGGGGGAGGCGCGCAGCCCACCATGGGCAGCCCCTTTCACCTTTCCACTAAAGCCCAATAAGGCACATATGGCTCCCGGGGGGTTCCGGTAACCTCCCGGTAATCCGGTAAAATCCCGATTTCACCCGGAACACTTCCGATATCCAAATATAGGCTTCCAATATATCAATCTTTATGTCTCGACCATTTCGAGACTCCTCGTCATGTCCTTGATCATATCCGGGACTCCGAACAACCTTCGGTACATCAAAATGCATAAACTCATAATAATTGTCATTGTAACGTTAAGCGTGCGGACCCTACGGTTCGAGAACAACGTAGACATGACCGAGACACGTCTCCGGTCAATAACCAATAGCAGGACCTGGATGCCCATATTGGCTCCTACATATTCTATGAAGATCTTTATCGGTCAGACCGCATAACAACATACGTTGTTCCCTTTGTCATCGGTATGTTACTTACCCAAGATTCGATCGTCGGTATCCAATACCTAGTTCAATCTCGTTACCGGCAAGTCTCTTTACTTGTTCCGTAATACATCATCCCACAACTAACTCATTAGTTGCAATGCTTGCAAGGCTTAAGTGATGTGCATTACCGAGAGGGCCCAGAGATACCTCTCCGACAATCGGAGTGACAAATCCTATTCTCGAAATACGCCAACCCAACATCTACCATTGGAGACACCTGTAGTACTCCTTTATAATCACCCAGTTACATTGTGACGTTTGGTAGCACCCAAAGTGTTCCTCCGGCAAACGGGAGTTGCATAATCTCATAGTCATAGGAACATGTATAAGTCATGAAGAAAGCAATAGCAACATACTAAACGATCGGGTGCTAAGCTAATGGAATGGGTCATGTCAATCAGATCATTCAACTAATGATGTGACATCATTAATCAAATAACAACTCTTTGCTCATGGTTAGGAAACATAACCATCTTTGATTAACGAGCTAGTCTAGTAGAGGTATACTAGTGACACTCTGTTTGTCTATGTATTCACACATGTATTATGTTTCCGGTTAATACAATTCTAGCATGAATAATAAACATTTATCATGATATAAGGAAATAAATAATAACTTTATTATTGCCTCTAGGGCATATTTCCTTCAAGTCCATCCTCAACTCACAACTGGGACCATTGTTTGTTGTTGTCCTAGTTGCAGTTCCACCATCGACTCGCAACGGGGTATGTGTTTTGTTTTTCATCTCAGTTGCAAGTCCACCCTCGATTTGCAACTGAGCTCGTAGTTTTTGTTATCCTAATTACAAGTCCACCCTACTCGCAACTAGATATGTAGTTTGTTTTATCCTAGTTGTGAATGGGGACATGCAACTAGACTCACAGTGGAGGGGGCTGCTTTTTTTTCTTATCTGAGTTGTAAGTCCACCATAGACACACAACTGGGGCCTAACCCATATTGTTGTATCACATCTAGATGCAATATAATACCTCACATCTAAGTTTCTAACCATTGGATTCATGTTTTCTCTTTAACAGGCATGAGCGCAAACCAGCGATCAGGCCAATTCTTTTTGTCCGCACATGGTGCCCAACGAGAGGTGCATTGGCCCACTATGTGCACCCCTTCATTTCTATGTCTTCTTTTTTTCTTTCTTTGACCTCTCCCGTTCTTGTTTATTATGCACACATATCTATGTGTGGATTTTTGGTTTCTTTCATGCCTTTTTGTTCTTTGCATTTTCCACCAAACCCTTTCCTTTGTATTTTTTTTGTCAAATTTTACCTTGAAAAACTTTCATAATTACTAGTGTCTAAAATTGTCAAGAGCCCAACAATTTTAAACTTGTCTTTTTGCAAGTTTTTTTCAATATTTACCACTAGTCTTTTTGGGTTATTCGACCACACAAGAAAAACATAAGATGATTCATTTATGAAACAAAATACAGTTCTATTCAATGATTTCTGTAAGGAAAAATCCACGACTCCATCATCAATTAGCAACTAGCTCCCATTGTTGTTTTTGTCCCAATTGCAAGCCCATCCTAGACTTGCAACTGGGCCACGGTTTGTTTTCCTCCCAGTTGCAAGTTCACCCTTGACTCACAACTGGGCATGTAGTTATTTTTGTCCTAGTTGCAAGCCCACCCTCCACTAACAACTGGGCTATGTAATTGTTTTCGCCTCAATTGCAAGCCCACCCTCAACTGACAACTAGGCCTTTTTCCGTTATCCCGATTGAAAGTCCACCCTCAACATGCAACGGGGGAAATAGTTGTTTTTACCCCGGTTGCAAGCTCACCCTCCACTCGCAACTGGACCCCATAGTTTTTTTTCCATTGCAAGTCCACCCTCGACTCGCAACTAGGCATGTAGTTGTTTTTGTCCCATTTGCAAGCCCACCCTCGACTTGGAATTGGGCCCCATAGTTTTTTTCACCTCAATTGAAAGCCCACCCTCAACTCGTAATTGGGGCCTTGTTTTTTCGTTATCCCAATTGCAAGTCCACCCTTGACTCGCAACTAGGTGTGTAGTTGTTTTTGTCCCAATTGCAAGCTCGCTCTAACTCACAACTTGGCTTGTTATTTTTCATCTCAGTTACAAGTTCACCCTTCACTCACAACTGGACCCGAAATGAACCCGGTAGTTGTTTTTGTCCCAGTTACAAGCCCATCATTGGCTCGCAACTAGACCCCATAATTTAATTTTGTCCCAGTCGCAAGTCCACCCTTGACTTGCAATTGGGCATATAGTTGTTTTTGTATCAGTTGTAAGCCTACCGTCAACTCACAACTCAGCCACGTAGTTGTCTTAGTTTCAAGCACACCATCGGCTCACAGCTAAAGCTTGTGCTTTGTTTTTCATCTCGATTCCAAGTCCACCCTTGACTCAAAACTGGTCCCATAGTTTGTTTCATCCCAGTTTCATAGTCCACCCTTTTGTTGGAGGTCTTGTAGTTGTAGTTGGCCCAGTTGCAAGTCTACCGATGACTTGCAATTGGCTTTGTACCTATAGTTGCCCCAGTTGCAATTCCACCCTTGACTCGCAACTGGCTTTTTTTGTAGTTGTGATTGTCCCAGTTGCAAGTCAACCATTGACTCAATGGTTTTCTTTTGTACTTTGTAGTTGTCCTAGTTGTAAGTCCACCCTCGACTCGCAACTGGGGCTTTTGTAGTTGTAGGTGCCCCAGTTGCCAGCCCATCCTCGACTTGCAACTCGACGCTTTCTATTTGTAGGTCCCGCATTTGTAAGTCCACCGCCGACTCTCAACTTAAGGCTTTGTAGTTATAGGTGCCCTAGTTGCAAGTCCACAGTTGACTGATAACTCAGCGTTTGTAGTTGTAGTTGCCATAGTTGCAAGTCCACCCTCGACTCTCAACTTGGGTGGGGGGGGGTCTTTTTCCTAGTTGTAGTTGTCCCAGTTGCAAGTCCACCATTGACTCGCAACTAGGCTTTGTACCTGTAACTACCATATCTATATATAAGTCCACCCTCGACTCGCAACAGAAGTTTCTTGTACATGTTGTTTCCCTAGTTGCAAGTCCACTCTCGACTCGGAACTGGGGCGTTTTTGTAGTCGTAGTTTTGTAGTTGCAACTCCACCCTCGACTCGCAACTGGATTTTCTATACTTGTAGTTGCCCCGATTGCAAGTCCACACTCGACTCATAACTAAGGGCTTTGTACTTGTAGGTGCCCCAGTTGCAAGTCCATCCTCGACTCGCAAGTAAGGTCTTTGTACTTGTAGGGCCCAACCCATTTTTTGTAGTAGTTGCAAGTTCAACTAGAACACACAACTCACCGACCTAGTTGCATGTCCACCGTCGATACGCAAGTTGCTCCCCATTCCTATCTAGTTGCATGTCCAAACTAACTTGCAACTCGCCCAACCCAGTTGCATGTCCAACACCAACATGCAACTTGCCACCAGCCCCTATTTAGTTGCATGTCCAACCCCAAAACAAAACCTACCTGACCCAGTTGCATGTCGAACCCGAACATGCAACTCATGCCGGACATAGTTGCATGTCCACACTCGAAACGCAACTCGTTCCCTAACCTAGTACCCTGATCTAGTTGTATTTTTTCTCAAATACATATGGATTTGTATAATACACATTATATATTTTTCTGTTTACATGGGAAACATTTTATAAGACACGTTGAACATTCTTTTTAAAATACATGATGGATACTTTTTCAAATACAGGCCCAAGCATTTTTTAGAATAGATGGTTAACATTATTTTCAAACTCCAATTGAATATTTTTTTAAACTGTATATTTTTTAAAAAATTACAAAAACACTTTTTTACATTGCATAAACATTTTCTCCAATATGTTGTGATTTTTTTGAAATGCGTGAAGTTTATTTTAGAAAATTGTCACAAACATTTCTTTGAATCTTACGGAACTTTTTTCCATTGTATAATACATTTTTTTAAACATCACAAAAATTCTTTTGAAATGCATGAATTTTGTTCAAATGTCAATATTTTTTAAATGGTACCAACAAATTGTTTTATTGAAAATTTATGAATAAAAAAAATAAACTAAATGTATTCATGTTTTTCATGAAATGACCGTTATATTCAAAAGTGTACACACTGTTTGGGGATTTTTTAAAATTGTTCACATTTTCAAAATTTTGTGAAGAAACTGTTTAGAATACCAAAATTTGTTCATATTTTTCAAAAATGATCAGAGTTACAAAGTTTATTCACATTTTAAAAATACTTTTCAAAATTTTAATATTTTTGTGCTTTAAAAAATATTCGATATTTCAAAATTGTTTACAATTTGCAAAAAAAAAATCAAGAATGCCATCTAATGTTGCGCGGTACTGTGCTGTTATAAAAGTTTCCCGTGTCCTAGTCGATGACAGTAGCTAATGGCTGTAGTGGTAGGAGCTGGTTGTGAGTTCGATTCATCAGACGTGCAGAGCATCGTCTCTTTTTTTGTCGCGGTCAACTCGGCTAGCGCAATGGACAACGCCTGTGCGGCGTGCCGTTTAAAAATAACATACAAACAAATAATACAACGACATGGTGGACTGAAGGTATCCTATTTTTGCTGATGTCACAATTTAGATGTGAGATAATATCTCACATCTAGATGAGAGATAGTCAGACCCGTCCGATCACATGCATATGTATAGAACATACCCATTTCTTAGATTTCATATACATATCAATGCTGGAAGTAAAATAGAGTACATAGATTCAGTTTAACAAAGGGCATGAACTGTGAAATATGTATTTGATTTACACCACATGCAATAGTGATTTTCTGCACTTACATCTTTATACATTTACATCTAGCTTATACTCTATATTTTTCTATTTTTTTCAAAAATTATGTCCTGGCTTTTGTTAGCCTTGACACATTTCTAGACAAGAATCAGTTGGCCTAAACTTAGCTATGTCAAAGTTAGATATGGATGAAATATGCTATAAGTATGCACCCATCTATACATGTCCAATAAAAAAACAAAATAAATACATGACAAAACAGAGAAATGCATCACTATACATAGTAGTGAGAATATATTCAGTTACATCAGATAACAATATTCGAATCAACGTGAGGGATCAAACAAATAAAACAATTTCCACGAGAACATATCACCATGAAACAATTTTGTGAATACATATGATTCTTTATTATCTTTCCACAGACCAATATATTTTTAGTACCAACATTCCAAAAAATTATTATCGCATTTTCACAAAGATCAAATAAACTCTATGGTCTTTAAAACCGCTAACCCATGCAGGTGCACAGATTGACGACTAGTTGCTATTAATGCTTACTTGTACATTAATTAAGCAAGTAAATTGAAAGAAACCACCATATTAAAGACTAGGTTAGCAGAAACACCATGTTCGGTGTAATTTTCTAGCAAATAATACTGATCGGCAGATTAGGATCATTTGAGCGCGTTTATGACAGATGGGGCTTACTCGTTAGGAGCTGACTTGGCAAAAAAAAATGCCGCTAGGAGTGTTGACTCTTCCTCCTCCTTCTATCTCTCTCCACATCAAACAAGTTGTGTGCACAGAGACCGGTTTTACCCATGCACGGGAGGTCCCGTGCATGGATCAACCGTAGACTCGGTTTGAGATTAGGAAGCATAAATACTTGCGAGTAGTATTTTTTATCCTGTGGAGCAATAGAACTCTGTCTTATGTCAGTCCATCAATGAACTTTATGCCATGCTGCTCCTGCTTTTCCACAGTTCATCATGAATTATCTCTCATCCTTTTTTCCTCTCACACGGCATGCACACAGACTAATTATGTTACCTCTCCCGGTCAGTAGTACATGCATTTTATTTTCAATCCTAAACTTGGAACAACTATATATGTTAAAATCAAATTTCATAAAAAAATATGTTTCAACCTGTATTTTTCTTTTGATTATATCTTCAAAACAAGCACAATACTGAATATGCTTTGACAAATTTCAAGATTTAAAACATGATTAATCCTGTGCGAAATGATGTAAACCACGAGAGAACATAACGAAAAATTGTTATTCTCATATCACAAAAAATCAGTTATACATGATGCATGTTTGATGGTGCACTATGAAACATGATGAACCTTAAAAAAAAGTAATGTCCATATAAAAATAAAAATATATTACATCCGAGTGTTTAAAAATAATTAAGGAAACATATGCAACATTAGTCTTGTTTTTAAGATCGCATCTAAATAAAAACAATTGTTCAAACAAAATATGAATTAAAAACATATGCAACATTAGTCTGACTTGGTTGCTTGTTGAGACTAGGAAATATCACGCGACGAAATGTTCGGTGAGGGAAAACATTGAGTATGATGTCCGCAACACTGTGACGAAACAATGAAACGGTGGATGCATGCACGGTATATCTACCATGCACGGTAGAAAAACCGGTCTCCGCATCAGCGTTTCTCCGGTGCCACCTCCTCTCCGCCGCAGCTGCCGCGGCGACCTGGCCAACGACGAGTGCGCGGCGTGCGTGCGGGACGCCCCGCCGCGCAGCTCAACCAGGCGTGCGTCAGGGCTTGGAGGCGCGTCAGCCGCGCCCCGCTGCGGCCACCGTGCTCGACCTCTTGGTCGTCGACCCTGCGCAGGCGGGCGACGGCACCGCCGCGTACGGGCTATACCAGTGCCGCCGCAACCTGGGCAACGGCGAGTGCGCGGCGTGCTTGCGGGACGCCATGGCGCAGCTCAACCAGGCGTACGTTGGGGCGTCCTGGCGTAGCTCAACCAGGTGTGTCCGGTACACGGTGTCGCTGCAACTGGAGGGGTGCTACGTGTGCTACGACAGCACCAACTTCATGGGCCAGCCGCCCAGCCCGACACGGCCATGGTGCACCGCAAGTGCAGCACCAGCAGCGACGCCGACTTCCTCAGGAGCCGGGACGCCGTGCTGGGCGGCCTGCAGGCCGTGGCCAACGGGTACAAGGTGAGCAGCTCCGGCAGCGTGCAGGGGGGTCTCGCAGTGCCTGGGCGATGGCCGCGGCTGACTGCACGGCGTGCCTGGCGCAGGCGGTCGGGCAGCTCAAGGGCACCTACGCCGACGTGCACCTGGCGCAGTGCTACGTCAGGTACTGGGCCAGCGGCTACCGCCCCAACGACCACAGCGCCTCCAAGCCCCGTCGCGATTTTTGCTGGCGATGGCGACCAGCGGTGTAGAGTGCAGCGGATGGGACGGCGGAGGCGGCCGATGCGGTGCGCTTGGCGAAGTGCCGCATGACGGAGAGGAGGCACGATGAGAGGGACAGTGATTGGAACGTCGCGACCGTGCGCTGTGCTGCTCCCGCGGCCGTCCACGGTAGCTGCGGGAGAGAGGAGGTGGTACTGGAGGAATGCCGAGGCGCGTGCACACAACTTGTTTCGACGTAATGCTGAAAAGAGGGGAGAGAGAGAGGAGGAAGAGTCAACACGCCTTGTGACATTTTTTGCTAAGTCAGCTCTTGACGAGTGAACACGCTCACACTCAAACGACTCTAATCCACAGATTATGCTGGGCATAGTGTTTTGTGCCAAAAAAAGGTAGAGTAGTGTTTTCTGCTAACCTAGCCTTCAATGTGGTTGTTTCTTGCAATTTATTTTAAGCTATTCGAACCCTTCATCATCTTCGTGTTTGGTTAGTAATTATTTGAGAGCTAATCAGTTTGGGGTTTCAGGCACCTTGGTAACACATGACGATGCAGAGTCCTGCAACAATGCATACTACGTCTTAGCAACTACTAACATGAAGTTGCACTCAGGCTCTCACTCATAGCATAGGTGGAAGATCCATCCAATTTCTTTATAGATTTATTTGTTCAAAGAAAATACGCCTAAAAATCATAACTCCCACGACACGGTTCTCTATAACTCCTTATTCTGGCCTTCATTCTTCTCTTATTTCTACTCTCCCACGAAGGCCTGTCCCTGTCAACTAGAAAGTACGAGAAATCGGGACAGTTTTCTGTCCGTTCTGCTTACCGGATGTTGATAAAAACGAAGCAGCGACGGGGTACCCGTGGATCCACTATGCAATAGACCACTCGGGATGGTTGGGAAGAGGAGGAAGGGATATTAAGGAAAAAAGGGAGGCTTTATGTGGGGACCGCTGGAAATGCAAGAGCCAGGATAGCGCAAGAACTGCATGGGACAGCTACCGGAGGCCATTCAGGTATACTAGCTTCCTATAAGAGAACTAATAGGAACTTTGTCTGGCAAGGAATGGATGCCTCTCTTGAGGACAGACTGTGACGGTAAAGCAACAACAACAACTCGCAATGGCCCTCGTGCCATGAGACATGGATTTTAGTCGACGTAGATTGGATCGAAAGATCGCACTTCCGCTCTTCTCCTATCGGACTAGTCACTTCCCACTCTCCTCAAGTGAACAGTTTAGCCACTATCCTCCCATATACTCTGCTTTTTCATTGCTTATGAACTGGAACTTGTTGATGCATGGATTTCACGTTTCAGCAGCACTTTGGTTTGTGCATGGTTGTGAAAAGAAGGCTTTCTATACACTTATATGAACTTCATTGGCGAAAGAAAGAGAAGCTTGCCTTGATAAAGCACAGCCTTTCGCACTCCAATAGGCATATATTGTTACAAGGTTATGCCCAAAGGTCCCAAAAACGCCGGTGCTACATATCAACGCGCCATGACTAAGATCTTCGATGAGATAATGCATAAGATTGTCGAGTGCTATGTAGATGATCTCGTTGTAAAGGCGGTATCCTATGAAGAACATCTTCAACATCTCAGAATCGTATTCGACCGACTAAGGCAACATGCACTCAAGTTAAACCCGTTGAAGTGCGCCTTCATGGTCTCGTCAGGCAAATTCCTAGGGTTTGTCATTCGACATCGGGGAATAGAAATCGACCCGAGTAAAATCAAGGCCATACTCGAAATGCCTCCTCCTCAAAACCTTAAGGAGCTGCGTTCGCTTCAAGGGCGCCTGGCATACATCAGGCGATTCATAGCCAATTTTGCAGGAAGAATCCAACCTTTTACAAGAAAAACCAAAAAAGACATTCCATTCTTTTGGGATGAAAACTGCCAACAAGCCCTAGATGGCATCAAAAGCTATTTCCTCAATCCGCCAGTCCTGGCTGTGCCGATACCAGGGAAGGAGCTTATACTCTGCTGGGCCCTTTCCTATTTCTCTAAACATAAGCTATGGCAATTCCAGCTCGCACCCACTCTGGCCCGCCCAGCGGGGCCTGAGTGAGCTCAGTGGTCAGCCCTTGACGTTAGGGGTCTTTCGCTTTTGCCAGATCTATAGAGATATTACGAGTCCTCCGTCCCAGATTCCCTCGCCGCGGCCATCTGGTTCACCGGTACTACCAAAAAGTCTCATGCTTACGTTCCTATGACTGATATATAAGTATGATCTCGGACTACGAAGACCCAGTCGTGCTTCTAGTTTCCATTCTCATCATCATATTGAAGGAAACTCCTCGTGCTCTGCCATAAGAACTTGGAGTCCGTATCATGGTGAAGGTAAGGTAACGCTGTGATTCTTGCTCAAAAAACTGACCAAACACGTTCGAGTTATTGGCTCGTCCGACCCGACAGCATTCATGAGTCGCTCGTTCAACTGTCCCTCGGAGACACGGTCGAGAAGTTCCATGCATGGTCCCCCCCCCCGTCCTTTCTTTCTCTCGGTCCCACCAGGGTGGGCCCCTCTGGGGTAGTAAAGAAATGGATAAAAAAAGGGACTTCTGCTACGGGCTATGCCACCCATTACTTATGAGGGAAGTCGCATCCGTCCCATCGCAAGCACCTACAATTTCATGATCACATTGGTTTACCCTTTTTTGGTAGTTCAACGGACGGTCACCCCTCCAACAAGAAAAGGTAAAAATATGGGAACTTCTCTGCCATTTAGATCGGAGAATTTATAGAGGAAATCGGGTTTTAAATTTCCAGAAACCACACGATTACATAGCCAAAGCGAATACACCGCGCCTAAAATCATCCCAAGAGCAGATAATGTGGCTACTAAGCTATTTCTTTGGAAAGCTCCTACTAAGAATAGAAATTCCCCGATAAAGCTGCTAGTGCCGGGTAAACTCATATTGGCTAAAGTGAAAAGGAAGAAAATGGTAGAGAAATTCGGCATGGTGCTCACTAAACCGCCATAATATCTAACAAGTCGAGTTATGTCGGTCATATAGAACACCAACACATAGAAAAAGGGCTGAAGAAACCAGTCCATGACTTAACATAAGTAAAATTCTACCTCCAATTCCCTGTATGTTCAATAGAGCCTAATATTCCCCCAGAGTACGCCGCTTACCCCCCGAACCGTACAAGATAGTTACCACCTATCATACGGCTTTCTAACTCCACTTCTTTTTCTGGTCGTTCCACTCTGTCGGATCGATGGTAGTCTCAGAGATCTGGTAACCTCCGACATTTTTGACAACACGCTTCCTGCTTCCATTTTGAGTTGCGCATCTTTCTCCCCAGGGCATACTATAGTATCACATCATAGACCCCCACCCCAACTCTATCTTCCTTATCAGTGAACGGTAACATAGTGCATAGGTACTCTTCGATGCTGCGAGGACGAGACGAGGTGACATACTACGATCACGCACTGAAGTTCTGCCCTTCGGCTCAGCATATGGAACCTCTCAGCTGCTCCCTCGGGATAGGTAGGCCCACCCC
>NC_041392.1:585131640-585133472 GCF_002162155.2 Triticum dicoccoides | reverse complement strand
CGAGAGGCAGCCGGGCTGTGTTTCCCCTGCGGCCACCCAGTGGTGGCAGAAAACGAAAAAGGGTGGGCTCCACGCGGTTCGCGTTTTATTGTAAAAAGAGAGCTTTTCATTCTCTTATAGAAGCTCGCGCCCACGCGGGTAAAGCCCAGCGAAGCTGCAGGGAGCACTGGGCAATGGGGGATGAGGGCGACTCCGCCCACGGGTTGGACCACACCATAGGCAAAAGTCCTTCCACGGCAAGAGAAGGGTGACCGGAACAAGAAAAGGGAGCTAGTCGTTGGAGGGAAGACAAGGCTCGTTCCGTGTGACTCCACAGAAGAGTACGCATGCTAGAAAAGGCAGTCAGCTTAAAAACGCTAGCTAGCTACTTTTGTAGCCTTATTTAGTTTGGTTGCCTACGCTTGCTCTCCGGCGCGCTACGGCAACACCCCCTGCTTGCTTCTTTCTGTTCGATGCGGAGCTCGAAGCCTCCCCACCCTTGCTTAGCGTTCCACTTGTGATCCTGGAGGATTTGGAGAAATGTGCCCGACCATGAAGAATGGATTTTGTATTTTCTTTCATGTGAACGGCCCTATCTTGTAAAGAATGGTTTTTTATGCTATAGACCACGTTGAGAAAGACCAACCAACAACACAAATAAAGACCGTTCCATTTGGGTACCTCGAAAGGGAGGTGCTCCTTATGATGCTACGGACGGCTGTCCGAAGTGCATGCAATGACGGGCTCGGATAGGATAGGATTGTGCGCGCCGGGCCCTTCGGGTGTCCATATTTTGGCCGACCTTAGCGTATATACTATGTTATGTGGCCGTAATATTTTGATACCTTCCACTGCTGTTACGCCAGAAATCCAAGGTTCCACACGAGCTCCTGTTCTGCGGCGTGGTGGCAGGACCGCTAGGGGATTGGCTCCGAGTGTAGGTAGGGTCAAATCCGCAGGGGTCATGCAAATACATAGGCCCCTTCCCTTCTGCCGAGTTGTTTAGAAGGCGCTTTCCGTTCTACGGTCCCTCGGAGCGAAGGGTTAGGCAGGTGGTACGGGCCCTCTGACTACCAGCTATCTGTTGTGTGCGACTCCCGCGAAGCGAATGAAGGGAAGCTCTTCGAGCTTTCTCCGCCAGCGGCTTATGTAGTGGTCGGCATTCCTACGTGCTCCGGCTGATCCCCACTGGAGATTATATGAGGGGTCTTGGAAACTGTTGTGACGCTTTGGTGACGAAGGTCACCGGGGTGACTATGGAAGGATTCCGTGGTAGTCTCTAACTCCCTCCAACTCAATCAATATCAAGAACATGTCGTGAGCACGGGGGTTTGGCCGACTACTAAACTATTGGCTAGGGCTTTTCTAGTTATAGCTTCTATAGTGAGTGGCCCTTCCGCTTTGATCTAGTTGTAGTTTGTATTGTACTAAATTGAACACATATCAAAGAAAGGCAATCAATCAATAAGTAGTTGCCCTTCTCCAGCCTGGGAAAAGCAGTGAACTCGTTAAACAAGGGGCTTTTTTATTCATGGTCGCTATTGTTGTATTGTATATTGTCGGGGGAAGCTACTGCTTCTACGGCAGCTCCGCTTCCTCGTCTTGCTTCTACTTTGCTTGTTTGCGCGAAGGCTTAGAGTCCTTTTCTCTAGGTCCAAATTCGTCAAAGCGAAAGATCTGATCCAACGGAAATCCCGCATATTGAGCGCAGCTGATATGTGGCTACTAGGCGCGACCATCCCGCATGCCATAAAAAATACTTCTTTTTATGGCCCGTCATATAAAGATAGAATAGATATGGATAGAGAGACATTCTATTGATTCACGAAATGGCTCGTCGATCCAAATGAATC
>NC_041392.1:585122329-585131490 GCF_002162155.2 Triticum dicoccoides | reverse complement strand
CCCATTCGTTTCGCCCTACGATAGGTATAGGCGGCGGATGTCTGACGTTTGGAGTTGTCGTTCGTGCACCTGTCCCCAATAGAAGAATGAGTGATCCCTTCCCCTGTGGATCATGGCCTTACCACTAGGTCCCCGATGGCCAGCGGGGGATTCGGTATAGCAGCTCACGTTCGTTTGCGCTTCGAGTTCCCGCTGGACTGGGCACATGTTAGCTATAGGAAGTATGGTTACGAAAGTGACTTCGGTTCGCCAGTTCTGGCTCAACTCCTCGCTTTACGTTAGCGGACTTACAGGTCGGGCCGGGGCTCCACGCTCTTCCTTTCTGTGTGGGACGATGCCGGGAAATGTGTCGAGGCGGCGAACAACAACAAGACAAATAACTACATTTGCTTTTTCCCTCCATGAGATGAGCCGGTGCATTGGACCGATGGATAATAGAACTAAGCTGGCCAAACTCTTGGGCGCTCTACATATGATGTAGAAAAAATCAGATACATATCGATTTCTTTCTGATGGATCCAGAATAGATAGATATCTTGTATCATCAATAAATAGAAAGAGGTCAACCCCTATTATTGATAGAAAAACTTTCGATCTATCAGAATAGATCAGGCCATCTATCAATTGATTTGAATCATCTCTCTTTTCGTTCATTTCAGCCACGCCATAATAGCCGCCACAATAAGAAAGAAGCAAGCGAAATAGCTAGAAGCGCTTGCTTCGCCGCGAATTCATAAAGCCGGTGCTGGTGCTGTCTGCGTAGGGCCGTCCCCCACTCCCGTCCCGGGGCGCTAAGGGGTTTTGTTTTAGGAACAGACGGCGGTGTTTTGCTGATGCCTCGAATCGACGCTTTTGTTGCGACATGCTAAGTTTTCTTCCCTATTTCTAGTAGGTTGATGGGTCGCACGCCCGTCACACATGTTTTGGCCTTGCTTGTGTGTCCATAACTCAAAATAGGTGACCTAACGGCCGCCGCCCGACTAAACATACCAATAGTCACCAAATTCATATGGGCTACTGAGGAGTAGGCAATGATCTTATTAAGATCGATCTGTCTTAAAGTGGTCAAGGAAGTATATATTATAGCAATCGCGCTTAGAGTATAAATGAAAGGAGTGAAACAAAGTGTCGCTTCGGGAAACATGGGTATTGAAAATCTTAAAACCCCGTAGGTTCCCAATTTTAAAAGAATTCCAGCCAAGATGACGGATCCAGCTGTAGGTGCCTCTACATGGCCTTCGGGTAACCAAATATGAACTGGTACCATAGGCACTTTGACGGCAAAAGAGGCAAAAAAAGTAATCCATAGAAGGATTTGGCGTCGTTCACTAAATTCAGTGGTTAATAAAATTTGTAAATCGGTGGTTCCTGTTTGGAGAAGAATCAACAGAATAGCTAATAGCGTAAAAACAGATCCAAGTAAAGTATATAGGAAAAACTGATATGCTACCTTGATCTTTCTTTGTCTCGAACCCCATACCCCTATAATGATGGTAGAGACAGGGGTGGCCCCAAAGCGGAGTTGACTGGTGGTAGTTGGTCGAAGCTCCAGTGGGTAGCCACTCCCTTCTCAGGGAACCGTACGTGAGACTTCCGCATCATACGGCTCCGTCCCGAGCTTCCGTTGTCGGCCCTTGTCATTAGACCACTATTCTTGTCTTTTCCGCCTTGACTCTCGAATCTTTTGCTTCTCGGGTGGTGGTGAACAATGGTGCTTGCGTAGCGGGAGATGCCCGCCCATCGTTTAGGCATGCTTCCTGCCCGAAAGAAGGCTAGCCGGACTAGTGGTAGGGGACCCGACCGTAAAAAACCCTACCCTATTCTCGAACCCTCTGCCAATCTCTACCCTACCCGCCTTTATTTGGAATGGGGCCAAAGAAATGTCTCCACCTGCTGCCAACAGTCTTTCTTCGGAATTCTACTGAATGGGTCAATCCTGCCCTTCGTTTGTTTTAGCAACTTATCCTAAGGTCTCTTCGCCAAGAAATCTCTGGCAACGACAGAGGAACTAACCTGCCTGCAGTGGCGGGGCGGATTTTTTTTAAATAAGACCTGGACGATTATCCCTACCCTCGGTAGCTTACGAGTTTACGTCCATCCCTGGTCGGGTACAGTTTCCTTTATTTTTATCCCTTGTAGCCATTACCCGAATTCGCGCAAGTGTGTCCACACCCCCCTGACTTGACGAGGAATTCATTCTCGCGAACAAACACACCCCCTACACACACCTAGGAGCACCCCTTCCTGCATATCCATACAAGACCTGAGTAGGCGGGTCGAGATCCTACGAGGTACCCACTACTCGGAGTACCCTCCCACCAAACAAAGATGTGTGGTTCGGTGGTTCAACCAGAAATGCTATGCTTACGCACAAGACTACCCCTCTTCCCGAAAGCTTCGCGGGGACCTTTACTACTTTACGATGACGGGGGACCGCCTGTAGGGGGTTTACTGCACAAGGCCCCTGCAGAGGAAAAGCTTGATCCCAGTGAATAGAAGATGCTCAACTCCGCACAACATAGGGATTGCCATGCTTTCGGAAAGAACATAGAATAGTAGAGGATCCAGCATGCAGGACACGGCGATCATTACAAATTCACGAATTAGAAATGTTGTAATATACTCTTTCCCAAAACTTCTCAAACCAGACCAACCCATTGAAATGCAAATAGGGATCAGAAATGTGGTCAATATCATGAAGAATAATGAAAGACCGTCTATACCCATATACAAATGGATGTTTCATAAGGAAGCCACCGAAGGCTTTCCACAAATTGAGATTTGGCCATAGAAGGATCGAATTGTATCCGAGGAACAGGGGGATACAAAAAAGTAATAAGAGAAACGCACAGACCAATCAATCGTATCGGTCTTATTGAAGAATTTGGAATGAAAAGAGGAGTAATGCTTCCTAGCACGGGACAGAGAATAGGACCACTTAGATCGAAATAGCATTCATAGAAATGTTCTAATATAGAGTAGAATTGAACATTGAAAAGATTAGTTGACAACAGTCAATCAAAAGATGGGGCGACAAATTACTAAACAATAGGGGTCTTTCTGTGCAAGTCAGCTGAACACCGTAATTGATGAGTGAGTAGGTGGGTTAGGTGCACCCCTCGCCCAGTGGGAAGTCATGAGGCTAGCCCCCCTGAATGAAGAAGTATTGGGGGCCCCTGCCCGCCCACGTATGCGCCTTTATTTAGATTCTAACTAAATATTATATTGAACTTTATCCGGGAATCTTTCTAAAGAATCCATCTGGCAAAACGCAATTTGTCGATTTCAATCTAAGGTGCACCTTGCCTTTTTCAGGTAGCTTTGTTACGCCTATTCAGCTAGGTGGGGCATTGGTCATAGCCGAAGTCGAAGGGAAAAATAAGGTAATGAGATGATGGTGCCATCAAGAAGTTTTCGACGAACGTAGTAGCGGCCAAAAATGAAACTCTTGCATGAAAGACCGGATTTGACGCAAGATGAATGGCGTTGGGGTTTTTCAAATGAAACCCGCGATCAGAAAGTCACCAACGGAGCCATACAATCTATCTAGTAGTGTGCCATGGCACGGTACTCCGCTTCGGCAGTGGAAGGAGCAACTGTCTATTGCTTTTATCTCATCCAAGATAGTGTCTCGTCTCCCCATAAAATAGATAAGCCTGTAGTTGAGCACCTATCTGAAGGCCCAATCGGCATCAGCAGTTGCACGCAACACTAAAGAAGACGATGACCGAAAAAAGGATGGCTCGAGAAAAGGTACCTCAAATATATCTAAGAATCCGATGAACTGCTGCAAAGTGAACTGACCGGGGGGCAGCCATGAAAGGCTGACTTTTCTAAGGAAAAGCCATCTGGGCAAGAGATCGTCAGATAAACCAAACTACCGACCTATTGTCTGTACTGCGTCGGATCAGATAATGGTGAGCCATCAGTCAGACGGAGTTTAACGTAAAGCTCCAAGGGAGTGTCAACAGTCTTCTCATCATTGAGTTGAGCTCGAGTGATCAAGTCATGACGTTATTTGATCTGAGATACCAAATATCCACGAGGAGAATGTGCGACCTCCAAGCCAAGAAAAGGCTTGGGGCGCGTCAGCGCCTTCATAGCAAATAATTGATGAAGGCGACACTTGATAAGCGATATGGTAATGGAGTAATCACCAGTCAGTTTGATATCATCAACATACAACAACAGAATAGCACGTCCTCGAGGATAAACTGATACGAACATGGCCGAATCATGATCACTCTGAGCAAACCCTGCCTGGATAACATAACCATTGTGTTGAACTTCAAAAATCGACGCTATCGGGGCTTGTTGAGACCATAGATCGCTTTGCATAAAGGACAGACAAGAGAAGAAGTCAGAAGGGCGGGTTCTCTTTCATCCGTCTTTTCTAGGTGCGCATCTCCATCTACTAAAAGTAGGGGTGGTTGCCATAGATAGATTGGGTCATTCGTAACCTGAGCAATAACCGATGCTACTACAGCAATAACGGAAATAACCGATGCTATAGCAGAAACTACAGCTATACGTGGCGGCCCCACACGCAGCTTTGTTTAACAAGCATCACCCTTCCTTTCTTTTCAAATGCTTCCTCAGTCAATCAGCAGCTTATTCAATTCCTATTCTTAGTAAACATCTGATATAGATGGTGGGAACGATGAAGCAGATTCTTCATCTATAGGTTGCAATCCGTATGATTTCTTTTCTCGATCTCCTGCTTGTGTTTCACCTCGCACCTAAGCATCACGTTCCTACGGACAGAGACATATGCGCTCTAAGGCAATCATAGTACTACCAGCATGGTTACATCATTCTGCGGGCAAGCTTCAACTTCAAAGTCACCTGATTTGGCACCAGCCAAAGGTGTAGGAACAGCAGCTGGGGAAGCACCATTACCATCCATGGGATGCTTTGTGAACAGCCCCCTCTGTTCAATACCGATACCTGTCAGATTCCATAGCTGATGAATCTCTTTATTTTTCCACTCTTTCCCCGTCACGCAAGATGCTTTTCTGGCACAAACCTAGTAGTTATTTGTCCTGCTGATCTTGGGTGAACTGATGACACTGATGCTCCAAGACCAAGAGTTTTCATAGCCAAAGCTATTGAAGCTGCTCCCTCCCATGAATCACAGCTTTCTGGATGCACTGCTTGAACACCATGGAGCAAGATAGAGAAAAACTCCTATCCCAGTTGATCGAGCTGAACCCACCCACCGCCGGGCAGGTGCATCAGCCTCTTCTTTCTAGTTTCCGACAGGGCTACCCGCACTAGCCTCTGACCTCTACTCCAAAACCTGAACTTCACATATCTGAAGCCTAAACCTTCACTACTTCCATCACTTCACAGAGCAGGTCTTGTTTTCAAACTTGCTTTCGGGTTAAGTGCAGAAAATCAATTCAATATTCCTGTCATTGAGGATCTATTAGATGAGCTACATGGTGCACAAGTGTTTTCCAAATTTGATTTGAGATCAGGTTATCATCAGATAAGAACGAGAAGAGAAGACATTCATAAATTTTAGGACATATTTTTGTCATTATGAATACTTAGTGATGCCATTTGGACTCACTAATGCACCTGCTACCTTCCAATCTTTAATGAATCATGTTTTTGCTCCGGAAATACCTTTTGGTATTCTTTGATGATATTCTGATATATAGCAAGACCAAACAAGCTCATCTCAAGCATCTAAAGTTAGTCCTGGACATTCTAAGGTCATAAAAACTATATGCTAAGATTAGAAAATGCAGTTTTCCTGTCCCTCAAGTGGAGTATTTAGGGCATGTTATCTAAGGATAGGGTCTATCTACAGACCCCCATAAAATAGTTGCCATCAAAGAATGGCCAGCACCTAAGACTATCACTCAGTTGAGGAGTTTTCTTGGTATGGCTGCAGAAAAAGAAGATTTGTCAAGAATTATGGGATCAATTCTAGGCCACTTCATGACTGTCTAAAAAAAGATTCATTCCAGTGGTCAGACGCTCAAATTGAGGCCTTCACAACATTGAAGAATTGTCTGGTCACTGCCATTACCTACTTCTGCTTGGACTGACATCTCCCTGGATTTCTTTGAGGGTCTTCCCAAATCATTGGGCAAAGAAGTCATATTATTGGTGGTGGACGGGTTCACTAAATATTCTCATTTCATTCCCCTTGCTCACCCTTATACAGTACAATCAGTCTCTCATGCTTTCATGGATAATGTTTTTAAGTGGAATGGATTGCCAAAGTCAATAGTCTCTGATAGAAACTAGATATTCACAAGTAACATGTGGCAGGCCTTCTTCAAAGCACTGCAAGTGAAATTGAGATTTAGCTCTGCCTATCACCCACAATCAGATGGCCAGACAGAACGTGTGAATCAGTGTGTGGAAAATTACTTGCGTTGCATGGTTTTTCAGCAACCAAGGAAGTGGTCTAGTTTGGATCAAGCAAATGCCACTTGGGAGGATGTCGACTTCATCAAAGGTCTCTTTCTGGAGTTCTATACAGCTCCTATTCGTGGTTGGTGCCCTAATTCCAACACTTGACAATGCTTTGGGGGAGGTATTGTCATATCTGAAGATTACTGTACCTAACTTTCCCCAGTAGCCTAGGGTCGGGAGCTAGGACTTCTGAGGTGAACAGTCCCTCAAAGTAACCCTGTATCAGAGATGCTAACTGGTCATTACCTTCAATCATGTTGCCGTTTGAGTCATTCAGAAACTTTATTATGTTCTTCTTTTTTCTCCGTTGCAAAATGATGTGATGAAAGAAGCTCGTATTTCGGTCTCCATGGCGGAGCCAATTAGCCCTTCCTCTTTGCAGCCATTAATCCGAGTGCAAACTCTCTCAATTAAGTGTTGGAAGCAGTCGCTCCTATCCACTCCTACCAGGGAGGGGAGCCCCAAGTATTTGTCAGTGAGCGATTCGGTGACAATATTCAGCAGGTTGCATACCTCATGTCTGTCCCCCCTATCTATCTAAGGGTCCTTGGTAAAACTCTCTTCATTGAAGGTAGTACATGGGTATCCATCTTATCTACAGTCTGCGGGTCATCCACATGACCAAAACAAAGGGTATGAAAGCAGTGAAACCGATATATCTGTTGAAGGCGATCCCACCGGTCCTATTTATTAAGTTGCAATGGCGAGTATATTTGGACCCCAAAGAGTTGTATAAGTTGGAAAATGGAGATTTGCCTGTGGCATTGGCCGTTGGGCAGCTAGCTATTGCATTTGAAGGCTCCACAGAAAGAACCCGCAGGTACTATTACGACAGGTGGCTTCGAATCCAGTTTGTTAGTCGTTTGCATCTCGGTTAACAAAAATAAGCTTGAATCCCTCCATTCGTAGATCAGCCAGCTAAAGTTGTTAAAACAATGCCCTGGTAAAAAGGTAGCATAAGGTCGTTCTTTCTTACTCGAAGTTGCACTCAGGTGCTGCCGTTTTAGAGCTAGGCGATATTCTCTGTGTAAACTAGTATCGTATCTGTTCGATATGGACCATTCTATAAGTATAGTCATTTCAGTCTTCCTCAAAGGATCTCCGATCTATTGTGCAACCTTCCCTTCGAAACCCACCCCACACGAATACTTCTACCCCTTATCACAGCTCCAATGCCCACAGGCATCTGTCTTTAGCACAAATCTTTTACTGAAATCAGGGAGAACCAACACAGGGGCCTCAATTAAAGCTTGCTTGAGAACATCAAAGGATTGCTTTGGCTTGTCCACACAAATGGTACTCCTTTCTTTAACAAGTTCGTGAGAGGTCTCCTAATTATGTATATACAGGATGAGTCACATCTTGACCGGAGCCATGCGGAGCACAAAAAGTGAAGAGAAAGGATTTGTTCACCACTTTAAGCCAAAAGATAGAAATGAAAGTTGTTCCCATAGAATGAGATTAGATCCCGCAAGTGAGCTATTTTTACCGAAGCTTACAAGAATTAAAGTTGAAATGGGAGCTTTCCCACCACGGCATCCAACTCTTCTCTTTCGTAAGCAAAGGGGCTTTCAACGAGATAGGGAGCTGTACAATTCCACCCGTGGGTGGGGCTGGCTACGCTTGCTAGATTGGATCAAATATACGTGTCCTACGCTAGGCGGAATCGTTGTTTCACTCCTCCAAGCATTCCTTGCCAATGGGTAAAGCCTTTATCTATCACTTCGGTTGGAGACATATTAATTACCTTTTTTATCCTGGGACCTTTGGAAGCTCGCTTCCCTTCCTGAACTGAAGGAAACCGGTGCCTGAGAGATCCGTTATCTGCAGTCTCTGAGCTTGATTGCACATCTTTTCCTGCTCATACATGTGTTTTTGCACGCTTGAGACCTCCTCTTTCGCTTGGCTATCCGAGGAAAGATGGCTTATGAGGTGGGTTGGACAACATACGTAGTGAGCCTGCTGCTATCAGTGTGAAGATGAGCATTTATCTTTCTTTTCAGGATTTAGTGTGTGTGTGTGTGCTTGTTCTTAAGGGAACGTGCAAATCACCCAATCATATCAGGATGGATCCAATGGGTGTGATTTTTTTCTATATTGATCACCTACCCATGCTATAAGAAGAAGGGCGTCGTGGAAGAGTTTGGGGTCCAAAGCCACACCTTCTTTCCCCCATAGGAATAGAGGTCAGGAGCTGCCGGTAGGGCGCTGCATTCAATCTGACTGATGGCTCAAGATAAGTAAGAGACGTACTTGAGATAGATAATTTATGTATTTCGCTATTTCGAATACCTAAACTGCTACTAACAAGAATAAGTACGGAGAGATTGGATCTCCCTGGCGTAGTACCTGAGAAGGTTTGAATTCCTCAAGACGCTCCCCATTGAAAAGAACCGAGAAGGTAACTGAAGTCACTAACCTCATCGCCATAGAAATCCCACCTTCGTTGAAAAAAAGTGGGCTGGATAGCCGTCTGGGCCAGGGGCCTTTCAGGATACATCTTAAAAAGGTCACACTTCAGAACCAGTAAAGGGTGCAGTTAATTGCTCATTCATTGCCTAAGATACTTTCCGAGGAACTGTCGACAAAAACATCCTCCATTCTTTCAGTGCCTTCAGCAGTATAGAGATGTTTAAAGAACTCATTCGTCATCCCGCTCATCTCCTCTGAAGGGACAACGAAGGATTGTCTGAATTAGGACCTATTCGTAGCTCATTCCAAATGGGCCA
>NC_041392.1:585100827-585122319 GCF_002162155.2 Triticum dicoccoides | reverse complement strand
CCCCCATGTGTCATGAAAAGAGAAACTTTTGGTAGTCACAAAACCCTATTTTAAGAAATAAGTCATTAGATCCCGTATCAGCTATAGCAGTAGCTTTCATCATGTCGAGCTTTAGTGCACACACCTGATCATCTCGTGCCTCTTATATAGTTTCTAGTTTAGGAGTCCGAGCTGGAAGAACAAAAGGTGGAGCTCCGCCCTAGTGTTACCCTTTGCCTCGCTCTTTAGAGGCATGAGTGGTCACAACTCGACGTAGTCTAGCAGTTCTACTTGGCGCACGAATTGCGTATAGCAAAGTTGAAGAAGGCATTCTAGGAGCTAAAGGCGTCTCACTCGTCTCTCATTCGCTCGATGCTTAAGTACCGTTTGCTTGATCCCTAGGAGGACTTCCTCCACTAGCAGGTTTCTTCGGAAAACTCTATCTATTCTGGTGTGGATGGCAAGCAGGCCTATATTTCTTTGAATGTGCTTTGAGCAGACAGATATGTAGGTTGCTAGGAAGGAGGTAAGCGCTTGTATTTCTGATATCAAGAAGTAAGAAGAGGTAAAACTCCTAAAAACAACTTGATCTATGTTGAAAGTTTATGTCAGCAAGCAAAGAGATTGCCTAGGGCGAAAGAAAATTAAAAAGATAATAAGTTGCTAAACCGGTTGTAAAGTGGCTCTGATAAAAACCATCATTGCTTTAAGGGAGGATGACATACCATGATGCTTTCTGTTTTGTTGAGCCCTGCTTTGGTCTCTGGTTTGATGGTTGTACATGCTAAAAATCCGGTACATTCCGTTTTGCTTCCCATCCTAGTCTTTTGCGACACTTCTGGTTTACTTATTTTGTTAGGTCTCGACTTATCCGCTATGATCTCCTTAGTAGTTCATATAGGAGCTATTGTCGTTTCATTCCTATTCGTGGTTATGATGTTCAATATTCAAATAGCGGAGATTCACGAAGAAGTATTGCGCTATTTACCAGTGAGTGGTATTATTGGACTGATCTTTTGGTGGGAAATGTTCTTCATTTTAGATAATGAAACCATTCCATTACTACCAACCCACAGAAATATGACCCCTCTGAGATATACGGTTTATGCCAGAAAGGTACTTAAGATAAGAGCCCAACCCACTTCCTTTTTTAGGACTCTGTTTTGCAAGGACTGAGGCATCAAAATCTTTAGCAGATCTTCCTTCTGCTTGATCCTTTTTCTACAGGTCGGGATGTTATCAAAGCCAGGGCTTCTCGCCTTTCCTTTTGATGGCTCGTATCCCTAGACACCGGCCCCGATACCAATACTAGAGATTTGCCTTGGTTGTAGTTCAAAGAAGTTCTTCGGCTTTGGGAAGATGCGAACCTTATACCATTGTCCTTGGACAGATATGAACCTTACGTGGGCAGCGAATGAGCATATCCCTATAATACCTGCCTATCCTACCTAATGCTGGATTTCACCTAACGCAAGAGCGAGTACTACGATGAAAATCACTTTTACGAGTGATACCTTTGTCTTTGGTGCTTGAGTTGTCCTCCCAGCGGTGTGGTCCTCGATTTTGGAAATGACATATTGAACCGGTATCTTTAGCATATAAAAAATCCGGCATACCCCTTTGACGGCATCCCTCCTCTAAAGTTGCTTCCTTCCTTCAAGCAACGCATTCGCGAACCAATACGTAGTACACGACGTAGTAAATAAATTAAATAATGCAATCCGGGTTAAAGAAATGAAATGGTTGTTGCCTTCTCAGACAAGAAGGATTTCTTTTACGAGCGCTAGAGGGACGAGCTAGATACCTTTTCTATATGACGAGCGCTAGAGAATAGAAATATCATACTTTTTGCGTTGGATCATCCGATGAAGTGGATGCATACATGTACCTCAAGTGGCATTTTCCTTGTGGTGTAATGTGTTCCCATATGATATATGTAGGTTACAGAACCTTTTCTCTTCCAATTTGGATATTGATTTCTTCTTCAATAGAACCATCCGCTTTCTTTTGAATCTTTATACCAATTTACATCCCATTCCAACAATCTATTCGTCGTAAGCCCTTCTAGCAGCAATCCAAACGTCCATCCATCTGCATCTCCCTAACAGTCTCTGCACGTGGATCTCTTCTACTAGTGATTCAATTGGGGCCAATCCTACCGCATCCACTTCCTTCTATCAATTAGTGGAATCCCCAAAAGCGGAAGAAGTTCTTTGCGCTAAATACCTTCTTTGCAAGCCGTGGTCCCACAACGGACCGAAATGGCCATCAGAAAGCAGATTCATTTTATGATAGAAAAAGAATATTCTTTCTTCTGGCACATGTATTTCTGAAAGGACTCCATCTTTGGAAAATCTTGTTTGCACCTTGCATCGAATTAAACCACTCCTTTCACCGCGTGTAAAGACTTGGTGGGTGGGGATGAGACGCTAAGGTAGGGTTCGGTCTGGATGAAACTATCTTTAACACGAGCTTCTTCCTTGTGCGAAGTACCAACTTATTGGAATTCAGCATTGCATATTCACTACCAAGATCTCTTATAAGTTTTGGGACCAGAATGAATTCTTCCTACAGACGCCGTAAAGGGTGCGGTTTAGCAACCAAGCGTACAATGACCGAAACCAACAGCTCCATCATTTTTGAGAACTTCTCTCTCGCATAGAGGAGATCTTGGCACTACTTTATGTGTTCAATCCAGGGAGCCGCCCTCTTCTTCATATCTTGCTTGATATTGGTTTCATAATGAAAAGAGGAAGGAGTGTCGAAGAGATGTCGCTTCTCTGCTCTCAGCTCTTTGCTCGAGATGATGTGATCTGATCGATCAGTCTAGAATCTATTACCAATTGGCTAAGTCACTAAGTCATTGTGGACACTTGCCATCCTCTCATATCGAAAGACAAACAATGACTTCTGGGGTAAAACGGAGGGCTAAAACCTGAGCCTCTTTTTCCATCCCAGGGGGTAGCGATTTCAAGAGTACTTGGTTTAAAACTTCCAGTTTATTCAAGTAGTTTCACTCAATGAAAAATGCATGCAAAAAGCATTCTATTGATGATTCTCTGTCAGGCATTACACCTCTATCCCAAGTTGTTCGTGTTAAGGTGGCCGGTGGCGCTGAGTTAACTTCCTTGTTTCTTCTGCTTGATTTGATCTTTGCAAGTATCTGTTGATACCGCTCCATCACATCAGACAAGGAGCCCCACATTCCAGAGTGCAATGAATGCAACTCAGAAGCCATTCTTATCTGTCTATGCCCCATATCTTGGATCCGGGTCTGCGTATGAATAGTATTCATATCACAGCCGAGCAAGAGGATTGACTTACTCATTTCAAGCGGAAGTGGGGATTGAACCCAGTAGATACCTGGCAGCTAAAAGAGGTCCAAAGCACCGGATATGGCTCAAATAGTCCTTATAGAAATGATCTACAAACTATAACCTTTCGATAAGAAAGATTAGTTACACAAGATATATTATTCTTTCTCACTTCCTCTAGAAACCAAAGGGAGAAGGAGTGGGAGTTGAAAGCGACAGAGATAAAGTACCAGCAGCTGCAGTCGTAGGTGGAAGCCTTTCTTTCTTCTTGCACGTATTGAGCTTGGTGCTCCTTGAGATCTCGGAATAGCTCCGAACCAGCGACCTTGAGCGGGTCTCCTCAAAACCACCGTAACTACCCGTTGCGAGCCATGTTCCTTGTATGCTAAGGAGAAGATTAATTAATTGCTGCCACAGCAGGCGCCTGTCTGTAGACAGATTGGATCGATAAATATTTTAAAAAAAACTTGTCAAGCTTTGCAAGGTCCCCTTCTCAGAACAGCAGCAAGTCAGCACCAGGTCAAATTCTCCAATTATGGTAATATACCATAAACAATCATCCTTTAGGAGCTATATTATCCCTCTAGGGGAGCTAGTATAGTTGGCCATAAGTCACACCCCTTCTTCATTCCATTTTCTATTTTAGAACTTCGGGTTTCAAAGACTTTTCCCACAATAGAGGCTTTGTTCTTTTTGAGCAGAAAGAATGAATCTAGTATCGACGGAATGGTATCTATCTTCTTAATATTCGTTTTCCAGGGGAATGAGCCAACCCACACAGGAGTGCCTACTATCTTGTCACGAATGCAGAGGAAAAGAAGTAACATACCCCCGCCCACGAGCCGGGACCCCTTCTTATTGTACCGCTAGTGGTCTTGGATGAAGAACCACAAGAGCAACCTGAGGTAGTCGAGAGGAGCCACAAGAGCAAGATGGAGGTTAAAATGAGACAGGTGGTAATACTTCTTTGGAATTGCCGCTTGCACTACACAGAGAGACTAGGACTAATGCTAGAAAGCCTCCGGTCCGATATGGCTATGAGCATGACATTGCAAATTGAGTTTCAGACTCTTATGTCTCACCCGCACACAAAGCATTCATTGCATCTCTACAATCAGTGTCTATTCCAAAGGATTGGAAGGCTCCAAAGCTGGATCCCCGGTGGAAAGAAAGACGCAATGAAGGAGGAGCTTGGTGCGCTTCAGAAGAACAAGACGTGGGATCTTCTTCCACTCCCAGCAGGAAAAAGAACAGTTGGATGCAAATGGGTGTTCACCGTAAAACAGGCTCCAGAGGGTAAGGTGGATAGATAGAAGGCAAGGCTAATTGCAAAAGGTTATAGGAAGACGGGAGATAGACTATGATGAGACCAAAGCACCAGTGGCGAAGATGGACACGGTGAGAACCTTAATCTCATGCGCAGTCAACTTACTTTGGGTGGCCTTTACATCAGCTAGATGTGAAGAATGCTTTTCTTCATGGTGGTTATTTACAAGAAGAGATCCATATGGACATTCCTCCAGGTTTTGGAACAAACAGACTGATGGGAAGGTGTGTAGGCTCAAGAAATCTTTGTATGGCTTGAAACAGTCGCCACGGGCGTGGACAGGTTCAGGAGAGTTGTTTGTGGTATGGGCTACTCTCAGTGTAATGGAGATCATACAGTACCGGCATAGACGAATCCATATCACCATTTTGGCGGTGTATGTGGATGATATTGTGATTACTGGAGACAATGTTGAAGAAATCAAATGTTTGAAGGCAAGACTGGGAGAAGCATTTGAGGTAAAGGATCTTGGACCTCTTCGATACTTCCTTCGGATTGAGATTGTTCGGTCGAAGAAGGGGGTAACATTAAGTATAGTGAACAGGTAGCTGATTGTTTTACTAAACGAGTAGGTCCTTGTGAGGGTTTAGCAATTTGTAACAAGATAGGCATGTTAGATATCTTTAGCCGGGGGAGTGTTGAGTATTGGGCTGGGCTATATAGTGTGTGTTAGGCCCCATGGCCCATGTACCTTGTATGTATAGCAGCACATAGGAGCAATGGAAGAGATTGATGATCACTCATCAAATAATACCCATGAAACGAATCCAGACTCAGTGAGTGGTGAAGACCACTGACCCCAATAGGAATACAAAAGACCTAATTATTGAAGAGAATAGTACAATTAACAACTAAACCTAAAGGGATCCACTTGTCATAGAAGCAGTCTATAACTAATAGGAAGCGCCTATCTCTTACTTGATATCTGATTGATCTTGCAGAGCCGAATTGTTTGAACTTGATCGACCTTAAACGCTAGTTCAATTCCAGGACGACATCATATAATATACGCAAGGCTCAACCAATGATTTTGATTAGACACTTCTCATTGTTGAATGAGAATGAAGGAAGAGTGTCGAACGACTAAAGCTAACAGCCAGCCCGGATACCTAAACTGAAGAGGATGTCCCACCATAGAAAGATATGATACAGACCAATTAACTGGTAAGCCAACCTTCCCCATTGCTTTTCTTTCAACTAACTAGAAAAAGAAGGGGGCTCTTACACGACTAGGCCGAGGAAACCTCCACTACTGGCTGAACTGAAACACATCATCCCATCCATTCCATCAAGTAAGTATGGGTCCCCAGTGACATATTAAAGAATGCCAACTTTCTCCCAACCGGTCTGTGAGAAGAAATGCCTAGATACTCGGTATGAGGAGAGCTTGGTAAGCAGGCAAAGAGCAGGGTTTGGTAGGCTGAGCCTCTTCTGGGGCAGGAAATTGGTCTATACCCACAGTTGCTTTTGTTTTTTCGTATGGCACTCTTAGGGTGATTTGTGAAGTTGTTGTTTCTGACTGTATCCTGTAAGAAAAGAAGTGTGTCTGCATTGATCGCATCAAGATTAATCTATGTTATTTTTCATACGCATTTCATTTCACTGGGCTGCGGTTGGCCTTAGCTTTAGTAGCAGGGTTGGCGCTTTCTTTTCAATGAGGGAATGGCTGGCGCTATCACCCATGGCACCTTCATCCTCAGCCAGAAGTGAGTAGTTGGCATTTCCAGTTTCCGAACAAATGGATACAAATTGACCTTGTGGATCCGATGATACCACGTCTGGGAGACTTTCAGAAGAATAAGAAGAAGAAGGCGGATTCAATTCTTCAAGTCAAAGTCAAGGGCTACTGGCAGTTTCCTATCAATAACGATCCTTTGGATCTATAATCATTGAAAGAGGTCTCTATATTACAACAATTGAGAGTTGCCTCTTGCTATCACTACCTCGTACCAATCAAGGAGCTCTAAAGCATGCTGAGTTGGCCGGGCGAGATCACTAGCTTCCGATAATATGTGCTTGTCACTTCACTCGAGCCTTGAGAGAATCCGCCAAAGCCTATATCTACAAAAACGAAAGAGAAAGAAATAAGCAAATCTGAATAAGTTGATAGGAGGTAGTGCGGTGTTCTGTTCAAGATTTCTCTCAAGCCTAAACCTTCAAAGCTAACTAGTAGGCTTTGGATCCATGGCTCTGACCTGGTGGAAGGTACTCTCAACTAGCAAAAGTGAGTTCTACGAAAAATAGTGATTCTGCTTTCCTCCGCAATTTGGCCCATAGTAAGAAAAGGTAAGGTTGCGTAAGATATGGGAACTCGTAACCGACTATCGAACACAACTTAGAGTTCACTGCTGGTCAAGTACACCAATTCTGCTCATGTTAAACTTACTGGAAAAAATACTCTAGTAAAATGGTAAGATGAATCAGTCAAAGGCAATTCCATATCCAAATCATCATAATAAGAATAGGGCCTCGGTCAGAGCATATACTACCAGATAGAGAGCGAGGCGGATGGAGGGGATTATGGTTCCAATTTGTTGGCAGGTGCTTTCGCTGTAAAAGCAAAGGAACTTTTCAAGAGTTTCGATGAATTGAAAACCGGTTCTGCTTCGCTCTTGCTTCGTGGTCTTGAGCAAGGAACTACTCAGATTCGCACCCTGATGTTTATTGGAAGGAAAAGCCAGAAAGCAAAGAGGTTTGGTTTACGTATGGTGGAAGGTTACATTTTCCAGTCGGAACGACGGAGCTCTAAATAAAAGGTATGAAATCCAATCCCTTATCTTTCTTAAGCGTAGGGATGAAAGCCAAGAATGAAGTCGTCTCATCTCGTATGGTAGCCTATTCTTTACCTCTTGTTCCAGGTTTGGATGCAACATTTCTATGTTATAGATAGGTGAGTTGAGCAATACTTGTTTTCAAGGATTTTCACAAGTCCGTCCGAGTTGAGGGGCTAGGGCTTGAATCCGGTCGGTTGTCCGACAGTGCCATAGTTGAATAAGCATTTCATTTATTTACTTCTAGAAGGACTCGAAGTGAGACCAGAGAGAGAAGAGTTTTCCCGCAAACCATAGCGACTAGCTAGTCTCAAAACAAAAGAGTTCTTTTTACAGTAGCGGGGTTGGGAAAGTAAGGAAAGTCAAGCCCGATGATTCTGTGGGAAGGGACGGATTTCGAATTCCTTTTTCCTTCCTTTTTACGCCACCCCCTCCCAATCCTTGAAGATCTGAAGCAATATTTTATTAAGACTAAGTGAAGGTTGGTATGGCCCAATCCCATCATTTAAATGAGAGTGGATCGAGGGAATGGAATCTATACTATAGATTGAACTAGAAAAAAATGCAATCTATTCATTCATTCATCTTATCTTCCATTTTAGAAAGTAGCAAGCAGCGAATAAAACGGCTACAGCAAGAAGTTTCGCACTCTAACTCAAAACGGATTTCGCGCATTGAAAGTGTCATCCCTTGCTTTGTTCTAACCGCCCTTCCTTTAAGTTTCAGTATTCGAAACTCTTCCTAGAATTAGATTGTTTATTTAGTATAGAATAGGAGAAGAAGGGCTTCATTGCCCCTAGTATGCCCGCATGTAGCTTTGAAAAGGGCGAGGTGTTGTTCAGGGTTCCCTACCACATTCAACATTTTGCATTTTGGCGCAGTATAGTATACCCCTTCCTTGGGGTACGGTACCATATCAAATTCACTAGGGCCTCTTTCCTCTCTTTTTTTGGCAACCCCTGTCAATGTATGTTTGATTTGGGAGGCTACCAATTCTGGAATTTCTTCTCGAGACATCCCCGTCAGTCAACTTCTCTTCGGGATGGGTCGTTGGTCTTTGTGGGAGATAATGTGTCAGCCATGGTAGAAGTTGCTCCATGAGTAGGCATGGGCGCCCGCCTAGATGAAGGGATTTTCTCATCTTGAGGTGTCGGGAGGAGTAAAGGAGATTGACTCTTCTCTGTCGTTAGCCTTTTTATTGACACTAGCTCTTTATATAGTAAATTTTTTGGAGGAGTATCGTATCGGTGGGCAACGATCATTGGTATTGGATGTATCATTAGGTTGTGCCGAGTCAAATCAGCGGAGCTTATTTTTTTCCGTTGCAGAAAAGAGATCCCTTACCCTTTCTTTAGAAAATGATGAATATGAAGTCCGGAAGGCTGCGGGTACTATGGATCCTCTGACTCCCAATCGGGTTACCTTCCTGGGTCTCGTCGGTGTTGCCTGTAGGTCGTGATGTGCCTCGAGATGGCTGTCTCCTGTCCCCCTGCTCGTGGGGAATCCGCTCCTGGGGCGTCGCTCTGCTGCGTCTGGCCCGTCCTCTAGGCACCTTTGGAGGGCGGGGAGAGTGACAGCGTACACGCTTCCCTTTACTCCATAGGGACTTTTCCTCAGTTGCAGGGTTTGGTGGCCCGAAATTGACTTGGCTTCACCAAAAGGCCTCATCTCCAAATCCTGGCTCGTGAGGCGTCCCTCTCGCTGTAGGGCGGAGCCCCCTCGCCTCGCTCTTGTGACATGCTATGTTTCCCTTCTTCCATTCTCAAGTCAAGGGTGAGTCCCATGCGTCAGTTTGTGGATTGCGGTCTCACACACTAATCCCTACAGGTGCCCATAGTAGGCCGGCCGCCCTACCTAAACAAATCATCATATCGGTCCCTAGGCCCCATTGCTGGAAAGGCTCGGCTTCAAAACTGTACGTGGAGCTTCCGCCTCATACGGCTCCTCTAGGGATGGGGGTAGGCCCAGCCCAGGCTTGTGCGGTTAAGGTTGTTGTACACGACCTCAGTTGAGCATTCAGTTAGAGGCGGCGATCACAGGTTCGCCGGAGGAGAGGGTGTTGCGAGAAATATTGCACAAACAAAGCCCTCCTACCCGCAGCCCTATTCTAGAAATTAGGCTGGCTACGTTACTTATAACCGCAGAACGAGCAATGAATCCCCAACGACAAACGAACAAGGGGCGGGGCATTTTCGGGGAGTAGCCCCCTTCAGAAGAAACTTCCTGGCACATACATTAAGGGAGCCATCGAAAGGTGACTGGAACACCTGAAACGGGGACTACCCGAGCTAATGATAGAGGCAAGAACACTTTCCGGCCAAGTCCCATTAATTGATCATAACGATATCGTGGAAATGTTGCACGGACCCATATATATAGAAACAGAAAAAGAAGAACCTTGATACTAAACCAGATCGAACAAGGGATCTTTTTGGAAATGGGAAGATCTAGGATAGGCAGCCAACCTCCTAGAAAGAGCGATGTGCATAGACTGGGTGAGTAGGGATGCAGCTCCGTGGACCGCTCGTCGGGCCTGATAGGTGGTGGTATCACACCCTTCTCAAAGGAACCGTACGTGAGACTCTCGCCTCATACGGCTCCGTCCTGGAATCTGGACCCCCCTTTTCCTTTGACCAATGGGTCCTCGAACCCATGGGGGTTACGAATCATTCATTCATTGATTGATTCAAGGTAGCTTTAGCCATTGTGGGTAGAAGCTAGTCGCCAGAAGCGAAGCAGCGATCTTCCGGGCCAAAAAGGTTCTATTTTTCTGACGCGTAAGCTACCGCAAAATGAATGAAGGAAAAAGGCATCAGGATTAGAAAGACTAAAGAGGCATGGAGGGCCGACTACAAGACTACGACTACAATACAAGCCATGAGCGATAGCGAAGCCTTCAGCCTTTTTTCGAAAGCCCCACAACTAGCTATCTTATAGCAGATAAGGCAAGCCTACTCAACTAATCTCATGTAAACGCATGTTCGCTAAAATCCAAATAGAAAAATACAACTACTTATTAAACATGTAGTTGAGTGCTCCGTCGTTGTTCGGATCTTGACCAAGTCCGAGCTTCCCAAGCTCTATGCTGTTTGGGAACTTAGCAAGGGTCTTACCACCTTCTTGATTGACTATATTTGAGTCTTTGGGGTACTTAGGATTATATTCCGCGCCGAAGATTTGTGCTTGTGGGCTAAGGTGAATATAGCGGACCAGCGGATCTGGTAGTTGACAATCGTTCGGACTTGGTAAAGGTTGTCGCAGCACATGTAGTAGGACAGAGGACTTATCGCGATGCCCGCGGACCAATTTACTATGTCTCTGTCGCTGACGTTGGTCAAAGAGGCCACGTGGATTGGCCTGGGTCTTCTTCGGCTAATGAGACCTCGATCCCGAAGCCTTCGGAGTATCTTTTTGATAGGCGCCTCTATCTGTATGGGGAATTCACTGCTGAAAGATCCCGCCCAGTGTCCCCTTCCTTCCCCCGCCGCCTTCCGACCAAAGTGAGTATACAATTTCTTCTTCAAGACACTCATGCCCGATCGTGAGACTGCCTGTTGAACGCCTGATGGCACCTTGCTCTGACCCGAGCTATGCAACAACGAGATCCCCCTCGATCTTTGCAGGATGTGCTTGACGGTCCCCCATAATACGCTAACTTGGGGACTTTTTAGTCCATCTTTTCCAAGAGTCTCCGCTAGTTGAACCGCGTCCAGTAGACGACCTCTTCCGCTCATCCCCTTTGTCAGCTCTTTGATAGGGATACTATAACCTAGGTCCCTGAACTTGGAATGGATGGCGGAGCGTAGGTGGCAGGCGGTTATATGGATACGGTGCTTTACCCGTAGACGCTTCTCCAGCTCTCGCAAGAATTGTATGGGAGTCGTCCTCAGGGAGGCTTCCCGAATGACCGTACCGGGGAATTCTACCGTACTCCGTGCAGCTATGGTTGTTGATCCTGCGGAGCCTACCCAAAGGTTCAGACCGGATTGTAGGAAGTGGGTGATACGTTTTTGTATTTCTATGAGAATAAATACGGCACTCACGATTCCCAGTAGTAAGTCATCGGCATATCGCGCATAACAAATCCTTATTAAAAGGAATGGCTTTTAAAGGGGGCCAGCTTATGGGCCAGGCCTCTCTCTGACCTGATAACTAGTATCGCCTCCCTGCCCAGCTCTATCAGCAGGCCCCTTCTTTTGCAATACTTAAGAAGGTCTCTCATGGCCAAATTCTTATTAAAGCCTTCTCTACCATTGAATTCGGCCTTCGGGGTCAACCCAGCGGCTTCTATGAGGAAGGCGGCGCAAAGGAGGCTCGAGGGCTTCTTAAGGAAGGCGGCTAGGGCCGCTGAAGGGGGGAAATGAAAGGCGTTTTCTAGTCTCCCCTTCGCTTGGGGGTGCTTGTGGGGGGGGTGTGCCACGACGAAACAAGGGAATGAAAGGTCGCTTTCCGTTGGATGCTCTTTACCCTCCCCACTATGAGGGCTCTGTTGTCTTGGGGAGCGTTGAAGCTTGCTTCTTTTCCATACTTCTCTTGGTCATCAATACGACGACCTATTCTTAATAGAACCGATCTTATTTTCACTACAAGAGGAATTTCGTGCTTTTGCCGGATCCTCCCTATCTCCTGATCGAGCTTGTGTAGGTAGATATTGCCTGGTAGGGCCGATAGTAGTACACTGTTTGGGATGGAGTCAGGGTCCTTCTCACCCCCTACGAGTCGTCCAGCGGAAAACTTTTTCTGAGTGGGGTAAAAGAACTTGGAATCGTCGATCTCTTCCTTCAAGATTGAGATGAATCGATGTCGGTCGATGGTGTGAAAACACTTCCTGATGTCGAATTCCAAAAACCAGCGAGAGGTTCCCCACTCTTCTTTGATCCGTCTAAGGGCCGAGTGGCAGCCTCGACCCGAGCGGAAGTGCGATGTGTCTGGAAACTCGGGATCGTAAATGGATTCGGGTACCATTCTGATCGCCTCTCTCATGATCTTTTCTATGGGTAGAACTACTGTGAGCGGTCTAAACTTCGACCCTTCTTTCTTTCTTCATTTAAAAAAGGGGGAGCAAAGCGTGTTTTTTGCTCCCTCAATTGATAGATCAGGGCCCCTCCTGCCGGCCCGAACGAAAGGCTCTTTAAGGAAGTAGTCCCATCACTCTCGGGCCCGGCACCAACCAAGAGGAGGCGGGGCTCTCTCCAATCATTCCGAAGAGCCGAAATCTCGTAAAGGAAAAAATTAGCTAGCTCAGCAGGTTTGGACCCGGGTGAATCAGTTCAGTGAAGGAAGGGAGCCTAAACTTAAGGCTTTTCCAAGCCTTGCCGATAGGCGCCTCATGGCTCGCTCAGTTCGCTCGCAGAGTTCTCGGGGCTTTTCCAAGCTTTTCCAAGCTTTTCGACACGGAGCTCGCTGATGTCTTTTTAGCTTCAAAACTACAGGGTGTGCGTTAGCACTACGGCTTTTCAGCCTCCCTTTGCTGGTTCCAAACTATCACTGATCCCAGAGATCAACCTTCAAACCTTTTTCTTTGAATCTCAGGAAGGCTTTCTCGGGGAGAAAGCTGGTTGGGGAATTGCTAAACGACCTAAAAGAAAAAGAGGAGACTGACTCTGACCTTTCAAAGCCCTATCTCATCTGGTTGATAGTAGAAGGTACGTACGATGATACCATGGACATAAACGAGGTCGGACATATCTTTAATGATTTCAAACTAAAGCGTACCTAAAGCCTGCCCTGGATATGAAAAAGGGATTTGAGCCAGAAGAAGGTGAGGATCTATCACCAGATGAGGAAATGGAAACAACTAAGTATTAGTTAGGTTTAGGTTCAGGAAATGGAAATGGTAACAGCGGCCCAAAAATGGTAAGGTTTTCTTTTCAAAGAAAAAGGAACGCAAAAGTTTTGCGAAATCCTTATCTTTCGGCTTTTTAAAGAAGATAGGCCATTACAAAAACAAGGTATAACAGTCGACTTTCCTATCGGGATTTTACAACCTGAATACCAAGGGACCACTATTAGAAGAGAGCATAATAAGTAAATGCCGACGCCATCTTTGACTTTTTGGATGGTCGGCGGCGCCATAAACTCGATAACCAGCACCGCGGAGTCAAGAAATTCAACTAAATAGAATCCTAAAACAATCTTATTCGAGCAAACACGGGACCCACAGCAATGAAATTCACACAAGCGGCAATCATCCGAGCGGAGAATGGAGAAGGGAAATATACTTGAAATTGTTTTTTTCCGAATGAGAAAGCCTTTGGCAAACTCCTTGCAAATCACTCAGAACAAGGTTGACGAGGAGTGACCGATCACTTGAGGGAACGATCAGACTAAAGAGGTGCTGTCTATATGTATCACTATGTAACTTTTTACAGTTTGAGATTATTTTATATGTGTATTGCTATGTAATATTTTTACAGTATAAGATTATTTCTATGGCAAGTACTGGTCTCATGGACAGTAACCTGTAGTTTCATCGCCCATGGTTCTGGTCATACTACTGTACCTACAGTCACACCCATTCAACTTTTTCTATCTACAAAGAATACAACACCTTTTTCTATCTACAAAGAATGCACTACCTTGATTTATTTTTTCGTGTTTTTGGAAATGTCTTATAATTGTATGTTGCACTTTTTACGGCTTCCCGCTTTGCTAGAGTATGTTACATCTTCTTCTCTTTCATATCATTCATTTTCCACTAAAAAATGAATTGTTGCACTGTGTTAAACTAAAATTTACCGTTGCCAATTTAATTTATAGATAGATAGTTCTTTAAAAAAAACAAGGTGTAGGAACTTTAATTTAATTACCAACTGTGAATGTTCTGTGACATGGCTAAGCAGATTTTTTTTCCTTCTTTAGGGAAAACAAGGTATAGGAATCATCTTGTTTGTGTTTGGTGTTTGGCTGCGGCTGGAAGCATGTCACATGTGTTAGCATTGGACATAATTATTCCTACTTTTTTCATTCCTGATGTGTAGGTTGGCATGTTGTATTATAGCAGACTTGGATAGTATCACATCATTATTATTTTCATTGTTTAATTTTTATAAGTACTTTAATTTTATTTGTAGAGTATCATTGGACCTTCAATAGTTGGGAGATCAACCTGCATGGAAGATGTCATAACAAAGGAGTTGTCATTATTTGCAAATGCTTTATTGTCATTATTTGTGGATATGAACTATAGTTGTGAGGTGAATAATTGTCAGTCAACCTGCTGCAATAGTTTCTTCTTTGGGTTCCTGCATAACATTGTATGTCAAAACATCACCTGCAGGATCTTTCTCCAGAAAGGGCCTTTTGCAGATTTTGTCCTCGGCAATCTGGTGCCCCATCTGGTGATCATGAACTTCCTCGGATAAGCCACTCTCCTACAAGTTATCAAGATTTTGTAGTGTCCTGGTGTTTGAGACTATAATCATGTTAGATACTCATTTGGTATCCCACACTGTCATGTTATCCAAGAGTTTCTCTATGAACTACCAAGAATTTGGTAGACTTAGTGTTAACATGTAAGTACATGAGAACTTATTTTCTTTCACGGGAGTGAAGACTGGAAATATCACTTCAATATTATCATGTTCTTTACTGTCGAAGCTAATAAATTAGATTGCCCTGATGGACGTAATGCCTTCAAACTCTCAACTTGAAGCTCTGAATGTTAGCATCAGGAGCTGTCTACCGTGATGGACGGAATCACAAAAGATCGGGTGAAACATTATTTACTGAGGAGTCTAGTAACAATAAAAGATGTACAAGACATTTATCAAAGTGATTCCATATTGTTGACAGGTGCACATTGAGCAAAATCAAACATATGATTTCCAATTGATAAACCCCCTCGTCCAAGCCAAACTTTTTTTTCTCCATTTTCACCTTGCAGAAGACTTGTTACCCCTGCCCAATTTTCTCATGATTCTCCCATGTTGAGGGGACAAAGAGCATGACACAAATAGAAAATCCATCCACACAACAGTTTGTTCATACAGTGCAAATATCTCACAAGGGCTGAACTGAGCTCCAAGACAGCTTTTTCTTAAGCCTAACAGAGCTATTGATTTCATTGATACGAGTGAATACTGTACAAACACAGGGAAATCAGATAGAATAGCCGGGAACCACTAAGCTAGATTATTATCACAAAATGATGTGTGGTTCGTCGGCCTCCTTCCAACATTGGCTTGTCAACAGCAAGGCATGCAAGCATAGTAGCCGACAACTCCAAATTGTGAAAAATGCGGCAATTGTGTTCATGCAAAATCTCCCAAATCACCGTCACGGCCTGCAATCTCCAGTACATATCATCATGTACAGCCTTAGAACAACTATTGCAACAGAACTGCTGCTTTCCCTGAAATAACTGCAGAAAACAAAACAATATATGTTGTTACTTTTTATCCAATGATTCAACAATGCTCATTTCGTTCTAGTATATTAAGCAAACCAGACTTAAATGCGAAGATAAATGGCTGCAATTAGTATATCAGAATAACATACATACTATAGCCTGAGGAGTGAGGACACAATTATAAATGGTCCAGAAGAAAGAAACAAGAATGAATTAGAAGTGTTTGACTTAATACTTGGGCTCTCGCTTCCATCTTCTCACCTAAAAGGACATCAGACAAGCACCTGCAGTATATTTGGACAAAGGAAACAAAAACAAGGAACCTGGAGAGGGTCTGTAGTATATTTAGGTAAAGGAAACAAAAAACAAATGGACAACACTCCAAGTACATTTTGTACAGAGCAAAGAAACAAAAGGTAAAGTAAAAGATGATCTTTTTGCGAGTAATAAAGATGATTCTGAAACATATGTTGGATGTGGGGAACCATGCTTATAACATTTAGAGCGGAAGTATAGATATGCATACCTGTGACCAAGGCGTATATCTAGACCTTTTGCCTAAGTGTGGATTTCTCTCCAAAACGATTGCAATGGCCTTAGCTATATAAATATCTCCCTTGGTTTCTTTCCTTAATTTGCCCGTCTGTGCACATATAAATGTTACAGAAAATAGAAACCCAAGAGATATCAGCAAAAAAACACTACGAACTGAGAGAAGTAATTACCTTTTCCAGTATAGCGTCAAACACTTTCCCTATCTTTTGTACAAACTCTTGCCGAACTTGAGAACCATTAGTGTCATAAAGGTTCATAACTGAAAGACAATATAACATGTTAGTTGGAGCCTTATTTGGTTTCATTATATCTATGAACATACAGAACCTAGATAAAGTTGTACCTCTCAAGATCATGGTCAAAAGGCAGTCATCTCCACTTGTGTGCCATAGTGGAAGCCCAAGTCTATCAGGCCATGAAATCATGTGTGTCAAGCATACCTTAAGCATGACTCATACAGCTAGTTCCAATTACTTAGTTACAACCTTAGGCATCTATCAGGCCATGGAATCATGTGTGTCAAGCATAGTATACCCTTCTTTTAGTTGTTTGCTCAAAACATCTGTGCTAACAATGTTGGCCCTCGAGCTCAGGCTTCATCCATCTTCTCACCTAAAAGGACATCAGATAATCAGTACTTTGTACTATATGTAGAGAAAGAAAGAAACAAGGAGCCTATAGAGGGTATGTACTTTGTAGTATATTTAGGCAAAGGAAAAAACAATGAACAACACTTGTAGTACATTTTGTACAGGAGCAAAGAAACAAAATGTAAAAGATGTTTTTGAATCATATGTATATAGAAGGGGTGAGTGCACATGTGTGTACATATAAAAATATTAGTACTGGACTACTTGTAACTTTCTTACATCAACAGGTTTCTGCAAAGAAAAAAATGTCGATAACAGACAGAAAAGAAATAAATATTCAGGGTTTGGCCTGAAAATTGGATGTGGAGCTACCAAGCAAAGAAATGCGTTCATGACAAAGCAACCTGCTGTCGACGTTGTCCGATTTTTTTGAACAGATGGGGTAACAAAGGCAACTACTAAAAGAACAATCCAAACACACATATAACTTTTTTAGGTACGAAGACCTGATTTCCCCCAAGACAAACATAACAGAGTATGAGGTTAGCCAAAAACAGTGAAATATGAAGCCAGTTGCACTCCTTATAAATATCTAATCACAATTACCAATCTCTAAATGTCTCATACTCCTGGAGACTTCTAATTTCTGAGCTTATCAAGTATCTTCTGGACCTGCCATGTGGATCGTCATTTACAAAAATAAGTGATTTGGTAAGAACCAAAATCCAATTGTAATTGGAGCCAGTACTGAGTATTTATGTGCTTATATATTAAGTACAAATGCATATTTGGTCAGCTTAAGCAACTGCTTCAAGATTTCAATTGTAAGCAATATCTGGTATCTTTTCTACATAGCTACAAGATGGAACTAAATGTCTAACAATGCGCATTTGGTCAATAGTATCAATTAACCACTTCAAGATTTCAAGTGTAAGGAATACCTGGTATCTTTTCTACTCCCTCCGTTCCAAAATATAGCGCGCCCACGCTTTTCGAGGTTCAACTTTGACCATAAATTTAACCCACGAGACCGACTGCGGCGGGATCAAAAATTATATAATTAAAAACTTTTTTTGAATACGAATTCATTGGTATAATTTTTTCGCCCGCCGCAGTCGGTCTTGTTGATTAAATTAATGGTCAAAGTTGAAGCACGGAAACCGAGGACGCGCTATATTTTGGAACGGAGGGAGTACATAGTAGGAGGTGGAACTAAAAAGAAATCATTTAATTGTTCAATGATTTGTAATGTCCAATGCCTCCTTTCACATGGGAAAAAGGGATACCCAGAGCACATGAACCAATCCAGTCTACATTTACATGCAGATGTAATGCAGCACGTCAAAAAATAAGCACTAATTCAGAATGAAAATACAAACAAGTACTGAATGCATGTATAATATGGTACCACAAAGTGTGGCTATCTGCTGTCTAGCAATCTATGTGAATAGATTAATAAAGTCAAACAACTATAATTTATTGCGTACAAATGATACTAGCATAGTAGTGGGCTAGCATAGCAAATATAAGCACAGTAAATAATTCCTATAGTATTATAGGGAAAAGGTACCAGTGTTTGATCTTCTAATCAATCAGTTATTTGTGTCTAAGAGAATAGAACAAAAAAACCTTCCTCAATAGAAGAACTCACAACATAACAAACCAAACATTGCTTTAGAGTCAAGAAGTAGAACCATACAATGACTCGAAACTTCCCAGTTTTCATGTCAACGACACCAAATGAAAATGTCATCATTGTCCAATAGTAGAACATGATGAATCCGACATATTGCAATAATTAGTAATTTTTGGTATACTAAACAATTTAAACACAATCTGTAGCCTTCATGATATTCAGGTCTATCCCCTAGCAGTAACAATGGCATGTGTGTTCATATTTTCAACCAACTCTTGTGATTCATTTCTAAAATAGCTAATGTCGCAGGGAAATGATAACTTGTATAGTTCCATCCGCTAGCACCATCACATATATGCAGCTGCACAAGTAATAATATTCACCCATACCTTGGTCCTTGACGAAGGAGATCAGAAGGTGAAGTCCGTTCAATCTGAAGATTGTTGTGACCAGCGCGTGGCTTCTTGGGTGTATTTGAGGCAGCGTGAGTCACATATGCCTACCCATTTGCTTTATATTGGTCTGCAAGAGTAGTTTCTAGATAACTCAACATTGGCGGGCGAATTTGAACTCTGGGTCACAGAAAAATTGATATATGTATTGGGCTGCAAGAGTGGTTTCTAGAGAGTTCGGCCTGGGCACGCGGATTTAAAGTTGGGTGACAGAAAATTTAAATCTGGGAGGCGGCACGGGTGGGCAGGACGAGGATTGTGGAGGTGGGCCAGTAGCCAAGCATAGTAAGTCAGAGGGAAGGATAACGAGCAGCGGGTGGCGCCGCCGCCGCAGAGAGCAGCTCGTAGCCGGCGGCGTACTTGCAGCAGTCAGCATTGGAGGAGAAGGGGAAGGGGGCGGGTGGTGGCGGTAGCAGGAGGTGGTCGATGGGACCTCTGCAGCATATGAAGAGATAAAAGAGACGCCCGGGAACATACTGCGTCGGCGGCGGTCGGCATCGGTGCAGCCATGGGTCGGGGAGAGGGGATTGCGAGGAGGGAGAGGTGGGAGTGATGGTCGCCGGTGGTCTTGCTGTGGCACGCGAGGAGGCAGTAGATGCGTCGGCGTCCTGCTTGCCAAGATCGGCGTCCAATAAGACGGGGAAAGGGGCGGAGGAGATGACGGGGAGGATGTGGTCGGGGTGGCGGCGGGCAATGAGGCTGAGTGGAGGCATGGGGCTGGGGTCGGACGGCGCCGGCAGCGGCCATCTGACCGGATCGATTTCAACGCTGCCGGCGGTGGCGCCTCCTTTTCCCCCTTTCCTGGAGATTGGAGATGGTCGGACGGGTTAGAGCCTCGGGGGAGAGATGGAGTTGAGCTGTTGACCGGAGAGATGGGGATGACATGGCTTGTGTGTAAATGTTCACGGAGTAGGGGGTGTTTTTTGCAAAATTTGCCACACGTTGCTTCCTGTTCGTTGGGTGCAGATCCTGATCATCGACGAACCAAAGCAAAGCAGGCACACTATCATCACCAACTCGTAGAGATGTCATCTAATATAAAGTTAGTATAAAGTTGAATCATCTATTTTAAAATGGAGGGAGTAGTGTCTAGCCATTCTTTGTCTGTGCACAGCGTCCTCCTCTCGTTTGTGTGTGAGATTGTGCTTGCTAGTTGTCGACTCACCTAATGATGGCTCAATAATGTCATTTTAAGTACGGGAAGTATTGAATTAGCATGTGCATGTAGCCTCTGGGACAGACTGATGTAAGCATAACTAACAAGTAGTTTATGCTCCGAGTTCTGAAATATAGAAGCTAATTAGAAGTACTCCCTCCGTAAAGAAATATAAGAGCATTTAGATCACTAAATTAGTGATCTGAACAATAATGCCAGGCATCTTGCCAACCACATGTAGTACTACATTTTAAAACTGGAAACGCGGTGAATTAACTATTGCCTTGCATTAAATACATCATGCGATGTTGCAGTGAACAGCTCATACTCTTGTTGACCTCCAAATTGAAATTTAGATGTTCAACTTCGAGGCCAAAGCATCATTCCAGCACACCAGCTACCTGTGCGTCTAGCTCAGGCTCCAGATGATGCTCCTTTTCGCCCACTTTCTGACCTCATGCACATAGTAAAGCCCCAATCTATTCCACCTGTATCCCGTGGTGGAAGTGCTGAATCTCCGGATTCTGTACATAACAATTTTGAAGATGCGCCCAGTACTTGCGGTTCTTTTCGGGAGCGTGGTCAGACATCTAAGGCGGACTCTGGAAATTATGCAGCCAGTCCTACAAGAGGTGACCAGGAAGCACCGGTACAGTCACGTACTGGTTGGTTCCCCTCAATTGAAGCACAAAAGACTGAAGCAAACCCAGATATTCGTCAGCAGCGCATTCCTGAAACTGTGAGTCAGGATGCTGAAGGTTAGTTTCCTTTCTTTTCAGTTATATAGTACTACTGTATTTTTCGTCACATTCTCTTGCTCTATCTATGTCTGAATGCTCACATTTCTTTTCTGTACTTGCTACACAAGTGTTGTACACTGGGAGGCCTACCAGCGCATGGGTCAATCTCCACCAGATTTTGATAAGGACCGTGCAGATTTCCAATTGACATCACTGGATTCCCGTTCTGGGGTGGGACTGGAAGAAGCTAATTTGCCCAAGCAGGATGCCCCTAGAGAGAATGAACTCAGCCCTCTTGCTTTGCTTTGGTCTGAGCTGGAAGGGATGCATCCAAAGCAGCCTCTCTCATCAAATGTGCTTGGTGTAAATGAGCGGAGACAGCTCCCGAGGACATTCCACCTGCAAATATCAGGCATGGGCCACTTAGCCGGTTGAATGTGTTAAGAATAATGTAATTGCCAAAGTCGCGTGTTCTCTATTCCTCTGAAGAAGATATACATACAGCTACATGGGCTCAATGGACTTTCTTCTACTGTTCTACAGAAACAAGATATACACCTAAGTTATATTCTTAACACTATGGTAGGACTGTGTGTGATGCCTACCTAGCGATGATGTAACC
>NC_041392.1:585085408-585100570 GCF_002162155.2 Triticum dicoccoides | reverse complement strand
AACATTGAGCTTGAGAACATGATGTCTATGTTGTTCTCTAGTCTGAACCTTGGTGAAGAAATCTGCCACTTGAAGCTCCGATGGAAACATATTGGAGAAAAATAGTTGACTGTTGGCAGTGAGAACGATGCATCCACGCCAATATGCTTGGTTAGCTCATGCTTCCTGGATCATTGGCAATCTGAATAGCAGCGATACTATCTCAAATGAGCGAGGTGGGTGCATCACAAGACACACCAAGATCAGCCAGGAGCCATCAAAGCCAAACAATCTCTGATGTGGTAGTGGCTATGGCTCGAAGTTCAGCCTCAGCACTGGAACGGGACACTGCAGTCTGTTTCTTAGACTTCCATGCAATGAGAGAAGTGCCAAGAAAGAGACAATAGCCGGTGACAGAGTGACGATCAACAGGATCACTCGCCCAAGTGGAGTCAGAGTAGGCATGCAGCTGGAGCTGGTTGGAGGAAGCATAGAACAGCTGACGAGAAGATGTCCCCCTCAAGTATCGAAGCACGCGAAGTAAGTGGCTGTAATGAACTGAGGTAGGAACACTCAGAAACTTACTCAAAATGTGCACAGCATGCGTAATGTCAGGTCTTGTCACAGTGAGATAGACAAGGCTGCCCACAAGATGACAGTAGCGAGAAGGATCCTCAAGGGGAATTCCATCACTAGGACACAACTGCAAGTGGAGCTCCATTGGGGTAGCAGCAGTGCGCGTATCAGAAAGAGCTGAGCGGGAAATCAAATCTTGAGTGTAGCGATGCTGAGAGAGATAGTAACCCTCCTCGGTATGGTCAACCCCAATTCCTAGAAAGTAACTGAGAGACCCTAAATCTGACATCTTGAATTGCTTGCTAAGTTTTCTCTTAACAAAAGCAATGTACTTCTGATCATCCCCGGTGATTAGCATATCATCCACATAAAGGAGAAGCAAAGTATGACCATGTTTTGAAGTATGAACGAAAAGTGCAGGATCATGCTCACTAGGAGAAAAAACAGCAGCCTGAACTACCGAACTAAACCGCTCAAACCAAGCACGAGGGGCTTGCCTGAGCCCATAAAGAGCCTTTCGAAGACGACAAACATGATCAGATGGGGCTTCAACACCTGGAGGTGGCTGCATATAAACTTCCTCCTGTAGATCGCCATGAAGGAAAGCATTGTTCACATCCATTTGAGGTATTTTCCATGACCGAGCAGCAGCGAGTACGAACAGAAGTCATGTGGGCAACAGGAGCAAAAGTCTCATCATAGTCTTTCCCATGAGCCTGCTGAAAATCTCTGGCAACAAGACGGGCCTTATAGCGCTCCACAGAACCATCTAACTTGGTTTTTACTTTGTACACCTATTTGCACTTGACAGGGATTGACTGAGGAGGTAATGGTATCAAATCCCATGTAACTGTACTCTCTAGGGCTGCAAGCTCCTCGGACATAGCCAACTGCCACTCAGGTGACATGAGCTTCTTGATAAGTACTAGGCTCACAAGCTGCCCCTAAACAGAAATCATTTTTAAGTCTGTCTGGAAGCTCAAGAGAGGAGCGATCACGGAAGGCATACCTACTTGTTTGAGAGGAGTCTTCAGTGCAAGGATCAGTAGTACTTGTCAGAGGAGCAGATGACAAAGGAATAGAGGATTGGGAATTAGATGATACTCTAGGACGACAACTATAATGAAAACGAAAAGAATCTAGATGTGGTGGAGCTGGCGAGGAATGGGTATAGTGTGGAGTTGGCGAGGAAGGAGCGGATTGCAGAGCTGGTGGGGAAGGTGGCTCTCGTGGTGAAACTGGTGATGGTGGATCAGAGACTGGCTCATCAAAAGAGAAGATAGGTGGAAGTGAAAGAAAAGATGTGGGCTCTAAGGAGGTGCAGGATGGTGATCGAGTGGAAGAGGAAAAGAAAAATGGTTGATCTTCATCAAAAGTGACATCACGAGAAAAGCGAATGCGGCGAGCAGAAGGATCATAGCAACGATAACCCTTATGCTCAAGGCTATATCCAAGAAAAACACACTGGACAGACTGGGCAGTCAACTTGGTACACTCACGAGGTGCTAGCAAAACATAGCAAGTACAACCAAAAACACGAAGATGGTCATACGTGGGAGGAGAATCAAAGAGAACCTCACCAGGACACTTGCCTTGAAGACATGAGGAACGTTGGATGTTTATAAGATACACAGCTGTGAAAATAGCTTCACCCCAAAAATGAGTAGGGACAAAGGAGGAAATCAAAAGTGTGCGAGCTGTCTCGATAATATGACGGTGCTTACGCTCAGCAACACCATTTTGCGCATGAGCACCAGGACATGAAAGCTGAGGAAGAGTACCCTCGGAAGAGAGAGACTTAGAGGGATGTGGATCCTCTACGACGATGACCAGTTCTCCTCTTGCTCTGACGGTCCATCACATAACAAGAGGTGTCATCAATAATTTTTATCAGCCAGCTGACCAACAGACATAAGATTCATTGAGAGCTTGGGAGCGAGGGAAACATCTGAAACTGCAAAGCGGGATGTAGAAAGAGTCCTCTTATGAGTGACCTTGCATGGAGTACCATCGGCTGTATTAACACAAGTATCATCTGTAACAGGTCGGCATGATGTAAGGCAAGACCTATCAGATGTCACATGGAAAAAAGCTCCAGAGTCCAGCACCAAGGGAACAACATCACCTGACATAGAACATGATGAAGCAGGACAACCAACAGGTCTATCAGACAATATTTGCAACTGATGCAATTGGTTCTGAAGATTGCTCAACTGATTCTGAAATTGTCTTAGCTGAGTTGCAAAAGATTCAAGAAGAGCGACAGGGACCGAGCAAGTAATGACATTTCATCCTTTCGACACAAGCCAGGGGAAGGACCAAACATACCATTGGAATTCATGATGTTTAGCCAATCAGCAAGGAGGATGACCAAATTTACCAAAGGAGTCCCAAAATTTACGAAAGGAGTCCCAACACATACCTCACATCACTTGAATAAGAGGAACTTATTGGGAAATTTAACCTCGGTAGTAGCTGCAATCTGAGAACAATTCTTTTACCAAGCAGAGCCAACAATATCCTAGCAGCAGCACAAAACTCACCCAAATCTGGGCAGCGCACACAAGCAGCAGCACAAATCCCTTGAACTGAGAGCACACAACAGCACAAATCTAGCGCATCAATAGAAGGTTCAGCACATACCAGCTCAGCCAGGAGTAGCAGCCACAAGTAGCGGATGCGAAAAAGGGGCAAAGAGGACTGCGGTGGGTGGTACAACCAGGGGAACTGCAGCACGACAGCCACAAATTAGACAGGAACGGATTTCCGCGGCGCCCAGAGCCCGGCCTGGACTCGCACGACAGGGGAGACGGAGGATGGCGGCGGCGGCGGCCAAGTTCGACCTGGACTTACGCAGCCGGGGCGACGAAGGAACGCGGTGCTGCACAGTCTGACTCACCCGAGTCAGACCTGGACTCGCACGAACGCGATGGGGACGGCTGCCAGCAACTCGCCGGCGACCGCGACGTGCAGGAACCTAGGTCTACGGTGGAGATGGCATAGCTCTGTTACCATGTTATAAGAATAATGTAATTGCCAAAGTCGCTTGTTCTATATTCCTCTGAAGAAGATATACATACAGCTACATGGGCTCAATGGGCTTTCTTCTACTGTTCTACAGAAACAAGTGAATCTCCTGTTGGACGGCTGGACAGCACTAATTATGCAAACATGGCAGCTTTCAGCAGGAGCAACACCAAAGGCAGCTGCTGCTGCAACAGCAGCTGATTCTTGAACAAATGTTGCAGAGTTCAAACTCCGAGCAAGCTAACATGGTCGATCAAGTGTTACTCCGGGAACAGTTACTGAATGACCTGCATCATTTTCAAAGGCAGCTATTGAACAACTCATCCAAGCAAAAGTTGGGCATGGCCATCACAGGGAGCAACACAATGATTGAGTTGTTTTTTATTGATATACTGTTCTGATGCCTTTTTGCAACTTCCTCAACCAAATACTACTATACCAAACAAGAAATGCATTTTTTTCAATTACAGCGCTAATACGTCCTGTATTCTGATTCCAGTTGTGCCACCAAAGTTCAACCAGACTATCTAAGAATGTTTAGTTTGGTCTTTTCACACATGTGCCAGTTCTACCACTTGAAATGCGCTTACATTTTTATTCCACTTGCGCTATCGAAGTTCAACCAAACTATCTGCCAGTTCTACCGCTTGAAATGCATGGACAACAGATTTTCAAAAGAAACAGTATTAAGCAAGACAGTTAGAGCCAGAATCACCAACAATCTTAAGTATACATGAATATATCACTTCCAGAAACCCAATTTGATAGGAACACCAACAGCTTCTCCAATTATCCGAGATACTAGAATTCATAAAAGACATTTAAAAATCTGCAACCCACATGCTGCTACTTCTCCACTTTGGATCATTTAAACAACACAACTGAATATGACAGTTCATATTCAAATTGCAATAATATCCAAATTTTGTCTTAACGAACTCAAGAAAATAATTCCACATAAATAGGAGTCTTAGTTGATAGCATCACTATAGATAATACTGACTGTCTTCATAATGAAAAACGAAAAATCTCTTCAGAGGCCATACTGTGCCGCCCAGGTGGCAATGGCTGGAGGAACTGGCATCAAAACTCCAGGAGGACCATCCGCCAGGCTTTGCACTCTTTCAACTCCTCTTTAATCATTTCCATAACAGCTGAAAAAAAAAGAATAGACAAACTGTCAAAAACAGTTCGCTGAATAGCTTTTGTTACAACTATTGAATGGCAGTAACAACAGCCGAGCATATGTAACTCGAAAATTTAACAGTATGTAATTTAGGATTCAATAATCCAGAGTGAATTGGCCATTACAGGATGGTAATAATCATGTGAACGCTAGTGTGATGAAGTAAATAAACTGGCATGTGTCAAGCTATAAGTAACTATGCACAATCATCATTCCAGCTCAGCAAACCACTAATTCAGGAGGCAGAAAATCAAATCAACAAAAAAAATGGAAGAAAGATTCCAGGAATCACAATGCCTCGGAAGGAAGGCAGTAGGTTATGTAATCATTAGTGATTTCTTTGAGAATGGTTCACACTAATCATCAGCAGCATCACGCAACTACAAAACACATCAAATAAAAGTGCAGACAGAAATGAGCAAGATCATTGGCCTCATACAGAAGATTAGATCGTTCCACATGAAGAAAATTCAGACATATGCTTGTCTATAATTTAGTTTAATCCTCGGCCACCGCAAACAAAAATACTAACAGAACCAAACCACTTATCAGCACAAGGATCTAATGGGAGAAAAGAGAACTCAGCCAGGCAATAAGATGCCAGTTACGACGAGCAGACCAAATATCAATGGTCACCATCCTCGAAATCAGATGAAAAATCACCCAAGATCAAACAGAAAACAAGTTCAGATACAAGACATATTAGGATCAAGGTATGCAGGGAAAGGAGGAAATGCACAAGATCGTATACTCTCTTTGTGCTCAGATTCTATGGGTGTATAGGAGTCGTTCACATGGATCTCCCACCAGTACGATGAATGTCTTATAATACTACACAATTTGAACCACCAGTATCAAACACCGTGAGCTGAAAAAACATTGAATAGTGAACGCAAGTTTTAAGTCTTGAGAAGAAAAGCACAACTAAGTTAAACAGATTCAGATAAAAAATTAGCTTCAGATTCAAACTCCAAAAGCAAAACATTTTCAGGGCAAATAAAAACAAAAAATAAAGAATTCCATGAAACCAGAAGTAATGTTCGTTGGTGATCAGAATCTTTGGATGTATAGGTCGTTCACAGGAATGTTTTGTAATCACTGCACCATACCAAAGAGCAAATCAGAAGTACCACAAGATCACAAATGATAGAGAATAAACTAGAATTTAGGGCGAGCGTAACACAAGATCCATGTAGACAGATTTGTGGTCTCAGATCCATCTGAATACAAAAACACCAGAAATAATCGCATTCTTCTTGTAACATTCTGTCTGATGTATCATGTTCAGTCAGGTGAAAAATTCATCGCGTTGGAAGCAAACAAACATTCTATGCCTAGTTTGCACATGTATATCAAGACCACTTTACTCAGTAGCCACCTAATCCAAATTATTCAGACCCAGCTAACAGTATTTGGAGTGAGAACCATGATATAAACTCATAGGCTGCATGCTAAAGATGAGGGCATTACCAGTAAACTTGGCTTTCACAATGGATCGTTGGGATAGTTCATCTTTTCCCTTCAACAGGGCATGCCACTCCGCGTCGCCTAAGAAGTCCCTCACCTCCACGGCGAGCTGCCTTGACAGCTCGTACTTGCCGACCAGCAAGTTGTTCGTCTCAGTGGCGATGAGATGAGGCGGCAGAGTCACCTGCAAAGGAGATGTATAATATGAAGTCCTGCATTCTGCTTAAGAGGCTCGGATTTCAGCCCATGGTTTGACAAGATGGCACAAGAAAGCAGAGCATGTCCATGCATATGGACAAAGGTCACAGGTACAAAACATACTTCTATCAAATCATAGTACTTGGAACTGTACCCTCATCACCAAGTCACATCACCCACCGATAGACTAGGACACACAGTGGATCAACACACAAGTACCAACAGTACCGACTAGGGACTAGGGAGCATCCACAGCAACTCGACTACCATCCACGAATCGATAGACTGGCAAGCAGGGTTTCGTGGGAAATTTACAAGACTATTCACACATAGTAGCAACTACAGCAAACCGACTCTGATTTGATAGACTAGCAAACCCGACTGCAGACCTCTACTCCTATAGCCAGTACCAAAAATAGGACGGAATCCAGAGTAAAGCATTTTACCTCTTGATCGAGCCCACCGATCCCGGCCATCTTTGTTTTGGGGGGAGCTCTTGAGGCGCACAGGCAAGATTAGGGCTGCAGTCGGCGGAGGCGCACAGGCAGGGGGTCAGGGGCTCAGGGCAGCAGTCGGCGGCGGCAGAGGGCGGAAGGAGAGGAGGAAGGAGTGAAGGGGAAACACCCCCTCCATTTATATAGGTGGGGATCTGATTTACTAGGGTTCTGGACATGACTACAATTACACTTTGAGCCCACCGAATCGGCATAATTTAGACGGGAGGATTTTCAATTACTGGGCAGTTTTGCCAGAGCAACTCTAACAAATGCCGTAAGTGGTAAAACCTCTAAATTTGCAGTATAGGTTAAAAAAACGCACCGAATAGACCCCATAAAATAGCAGATCCTGGAAAAAATGCACATCACCGCATATTATCACCACGTACCCCATATCTGCAGTTTTCAAGCTGGTTTTTTAGGTGAACCGTAAACGAGTCAACGCCGGAGCAAGCGGCTGGAGCGTCGCCGTAGCAGGCGGCCGTAGCATCGCCGAAGCAAGCGGGGGAGCTTGGCAGGCGGCCGGCCAGAGCAACGCTGGAGCCGAGGGGAGAGGCCACCGGGATCAGGCGCGGGTGCGGAAGGCGGGATGGCCTGACGCGATGAAGTGTTGAGGGATTTTTTTTCAGTACGAGTTTGCGGCATCTGTTCCACCCGATGTCACGTGATATCGCGGATCCATTTTAGAGGGAGCCCTAAACTGTTTTTGCGGCATCTGCTAGAGTTGCTCTTAGAGCATCTCCAACCGGAAGACTACTCCCTCTAGTATGTCTAGACTGCCACGCATGGACCAAAAATTGTCACCCAACCAAACCTTCTCAAAACCTAGCCCATATGTCCGGGTTATCCGGCAAACCATCATTTTTCAGCCTTTATGTTAGACGTGTTCGATGGCCGACCCTGATCCACAAAATCCATCAATTTCCTTGCCTCGGGACAAAACCCTAGCCATTTTGAACAGTTCGCTCTGCCCTTCTCCTCTCTGGTCATCTCACCTCTAACATGGCAAGCAACAACTCCGAGTACGCCAGGTCCCAATCTGACGACGACATCGAACCGGAGCTTGTCCCATGCTCGGATGAGGACGAGATAGTCCTCTGACTCGCTCTCCGCTGGCCCTGGGTCGACACACAAGCTCGCAATTAGATCTGCCTAGACCCATATGTCGCCGTCGACTCCGACTTCCGTGACAAAGAGAACAAGGGCAAGCGCGATTATCAGTGAATTTCCACATATCTAAGGTCTTAGTTTAGTTGTCGAACAATCTAGTCTTTGATAAATGTTGTCCTTATGCCATCGAACTTAGTTAATGCCGTATGAAGGCAACGAAGGTGCCATCAATTGGAGGCGTCAATATAAGTCAACATTGTAGTTTTCTGCAATTGCTACTAATTGGAACATCTCAAAATATTTGCCAAAGAGCAATCAATTCTTGTGAGTTAACCTGTCAACATTGATTTATAGTAAATCGTTTTGTATATTTCTTAAACATAATGCTTCTAGTGATTAAAAATTGATCATGCTCCATAATCGCAACATTGGGTGAAGGGGTGCTTGGAGGAGAAATTATTGCTAGAACTTGATTATTGAAAGATTAGTTTAAACATAATGCTTCTATCTCTATTTAAACTAAGTAGTTCACACCTTTGAGCACACACATTTAATGTCATTTGTAATCCTACTTGCACTATCTATGAATATATACATAGTAAGGCCCCATCATCGCAACCGTAGTTAAAGAAAACTGTTATGCTACATTAGATCTCTTACAGAAAAGTAACACCCGAACAAACCACAACTAAACATGCGATGGGCATATTAAGGGGAGTGGCGTGTCGTCGTGCCTTTGCACCCCTAGTATAATAACTAATTGTGCATGTCATGAGGCCCCAGCCAGACTGCCCAATCTGGATTTTCTGGATCGTTATTCAGGCCTCAACCTCGAGCCTCTTATCTGTATGTCGACCATGGCGGCAATGCTGGCATATACCTCACAAGATCCTCTCTTTGCCTCGTGTTTCCAATCACGGATCAGCAGTGATGGCTATGTGCGCGGCGGCGCATTGCAATCCTACTGACACAAGCGAGCCCAGCGGCACAAGACCGATCCCAACAATGGTGGCGATGCAACGTCAATGGCTGCATGCCTGGTGCTGCCTCATTGGTGTCCCTTCTCACCCAGGAGATGGCGGCTAGTCGCGTCGCTCAACCCAAGCAAGATGGAATTCGATTGTCCCATGTTCTCGGGTGAGGGCTCCCGTCAGTGCGACCTGTGGAAGGCACAACTGCACGACAACATCACGGCGGCAGTTGGTGGCGCTACCGATGGCCTGATGTGGTAGTATGAGTTGCTGGGGTGTCCTCCCCGAGGTCTCATGCCATGCAAATACGATGTTTGCCACAACGACGGTCTTCGAGGTCTTCGATTCTACCATGGGCATATGTGTCCACTGCAAAGTGACAGGTCAGATGTTGCACAATGCGACTACGGCAGCAAGATGGGCGAAAGCCTAACATCGGCCTGCACGGGATGATGCGGTGATGGTAGTGGCAGCCCTACACGCGACACATCTGGCATCTGATGGTGGCATGACGCCTTCTATGGGCATCCACGAGGCTCTGGCTCCAAGCACAAGACTTTGTTGATGGGGCTAGAGTGCACCAGTGATTCCCGATCAACATCTGGCAATATAGCATATGGCAACGACACTGGAGATGTGGTGGAGGCAGCTAGTCGTTCATGTCAGTCTTGAATCGCAACAGTCAGTACCGCATCGTGACAAGGACGGTCCCTTAATGGCTATGGTGACATTCCCGTCTGCTAGCGGCACTTCAATAGGGTACAACTGCTATGAGGATGCTTGCCTTGAGTGGTTGTGTAGTTACTTTGCCCCTGATGCACTATTTGAGGGCCATTTTCATCATCGCTACCGAATGCACAAGCTACTATTCTTGCGCATCATGGGTGGTGTAAAGGACTAAGATAACTACTTCGAGCTGAAGAGGGGTGCTATTTGTGTGCTTGGGCTCTCTGGTCTACAATAGTGTCCAACTGCTATGAGGATCCATGCATATGGCACAACTGCAGACCAATGGGATGAGTACCTCTAAAAGAACAAGCTTGGAAGTAATGGTCCAATTTGCTACTACAGTGGCGAAGGTGTTTGGATTAGAGTACTTAACAGAACGAAATACTCAGAACACTCAAAAGACGTTTGGCAATGAGAGAAGCAAGAGGTTTTACCGTTACTCTCGGATCCCTAGATTGCATGCAATGAAAATGAATGAACTGTCCATATACTAAGGGCACTATCACGACCATCATAAATGACATGCCAGGATCTCACAATGACATTAAATGATAGATAATGTTGGATGGATTAAAAAAAGGCAGAGGCGATGATTGATTACAAACCTTGTAGCAAGTCACTTCTTGTCTAGAGCTCACGGACAACCACTACCTATCAATAAAAATAATCTCAGTTAGTTTTCATCATGTGCCACGGGAGAGGGGAGGGAGTTAATTTATTTGATTCTATGAAGATGATGAGAAAACACAGGGAGATCCCCAAGGAACAAACAACAAAGTAGAACACGTGAACACAAAAAAACCAAACAAATTTGATTAATGACATCATCTCCATGCAAACTTGTTTACAAATGTGATGAACATTGTGGTGTGCGCCTAAAATTGAAACTTGCTAACAGATACCATGATATTAACTCTTTTCTTTTTATCTATCACTACTAGCCATTACGGGCATCTCCAAGGCTGACCCGCAAATCAGACACCGCATCCGTCCACGGACAGGTCCGGACCAGTGTCCGGACACGGGAGCCGGCCATCCAATCATATACCTCAAATGTCCTTTCTATTAACTTAAAAAATATCAACAGCAGCAACTTTCCGTCAATAGCAGCGGTCATGCATTTACCAAAGCTTTTTCGTCAAATAGTCCACTAATGTTATGAGGTTAGCTAAATCACATGTACAAATGCTAGCATCAAGCCTTCCACCATATGAACTAGGCGTGAACTAGGCGTGTAGCCAGATTTCCGCCAAATGAATCGGCATGCAGCAAGCTTTGGAGATGCCCTAATAGCCATTGTTGCAGAGCACACAGGTTGGAGTCCCAAAAAATTACCGATGACAGGCATAAACATCTGGAGGCAAAGAAAATAACTCCACTCATTGTTGTACAGGCAGAAGGATGGATGGATGTGTACAGTCGGTGCTGTTACTGAATGTAGGGCAGCCGTGCGAGCCATGCACCTCTGGCCGTGAAGATGTTCTCCACGGACGACGAGGGGAAAGTGAGCACCGGCTGGCTACCATGGAGACGAGACTTCGACCTACCTGCGTGTGGATCCAGAAGCATATAGTTAGAATATTACAGGTGATGATAGAACACCTTGATGCGAGGGACAATCATCCAGGAAACCAAAATACTTCACCTAGCGATAGTTGCATGCTCTGCCGCCGGCGCGAGACACGGAAAATACTATGTAGGCGTGTGTACGTCCGTGGAGAGAGAAGAGCGGCCAGCCGTGCGGCGCGGTGCCATGGCCGCCGGCAGCACACAAACGAGGTTGGGGCAGGGGATGAGAGGCTGAACCAGATCTATCCTAGGATCTCGGGGCAGAGATTGATGATATGTGTTGGGGGTAGGGAGGCGGCGGCGCAGTCCATATGCGTGTCGACGCATGTACGAGAGGAGAGACGCCCTGGCCGGCCAAGGTATTTTCGTTTCTTTTTTACGTGACAAAAAAACATACTACAGTATATACGGTACAGTGAGGTTTTATATTTATTACTTTCCAAAAACAAAGGACACGAATACGTCCACGGCACGCTGGCCCGCAGTCCGGCACGCACCACCACATCTCTTTGTCTCGACCGGCCAACAGGTGCGCAGAAAAGAAAGGAGGAGACGCGGCCAACGAGGTCACATCGCAGGCCACACCATGCAGTCGGGTACTACGTCCAAGCTTATTTTTTGTATCTTCTCCATGCAATTGCTCGTGGTGGGTGGGGACTAGTACTACTAGAGCCTGGTGGAGATAAATTATAGAGGCAGATCTTCTGCGTAGCAAGCACTGCAGGCCCTGCTGCGGCGAGCATGCAATGCATGCAGCCCGGCAGCCCCTGTACCTCACCGACGAGGGGGAGAGATTGGACAAACACCGTACCGACGACGGGGGGTGATTCCACAAAGGAAAGGTAGGGGGCTTGGGGTGAGGCAACCAGAACGATGAGCGATCAAAACCGTTTTAAACCTCGTTAATCTTGTGCAATGGGTATGAGCTGAGACGACGAACACATCTCACTCGCCAGCGTTTAAAACAACAACGGCGATGATCGGGGGGGCTACAACGGAGAGATCACGTCGACTATATCTCGGACATGTGTCGTATCGTTCGATGTTGACGATGATATATAATGACGCCATGGAGTATGCACATGGTCATGGACTCGATCAACACACGCAAACATGGTGGTGATGGCATGTGTTGGATTCGTTCAATGATAATGATGATAAGGGTTCACAAAAAGCTAGAGTCTCGGGCTCGGCAAGGCTCGGCATGGAGGTTGAACAAGGCGAGCCCAAGCCGAGCAGCCAAGCTAGGTGAGCCGTCTCGGTGAAGCTAGGGCCACTCAAGAAACTCACACCAACTAGTTCAGGAAAAATCAACATTCAAGTATAAATATTGTCTTTAAAGTGCAACTTTGATCACTGATTTGTTATATATATCTTGAAAGTGTTTCAATGGACAAATTTAAGCATATGTTTCGAAGTACCCAGCGAGAGAGCATAATACAAGACAGGATAATAAGAATATTGTTAGATAGATCAACCAAACTTACCGACGATAACTGCACACCTTGTGGAAATTAAGTCACTTCCCGTCTAGAGCTCACCGACAGGTGACAACCAAACTACCTATCAATGATGAAGAAAGTCAAGTTAGTGTGCCGAACCCAGCTGCTACACATCACCTCCACCCACTAAAGAGCATGTTCATGCCTTAATCCAGTGAAGCCAAAGAAGATGATCAATTCCTATCATGTAAAATTCCTATACCTATTCGTGCGTCCAAAACAAACCAGTGGCCCTTTAATCCTAAGCATTTTCACTTGATTTTTAGAGATTTAGACACCCAAATCAAAGAACTGGAATCCTTACAAAATTTTCCTACGGATTATTTTGCAATACATTACGTGAATTCTTTTTTGCCAATCCTATAAGATTCAAGAGTGCGAGTGCGTGACATTGCACTTTTGGTGTTCATGTGTTGTAGAAATTAATCCTGTGGGTGAAAGGAGACACAAAGGTTCCATAATGGATCAAGAAATCATGATATACCTAGGAGATTATCGTGAACAGGACACAATGAAACTGGCAGGCAGTCGAAAATAGTATTAAGACTATACTTACTTCTCCTGCCTCAAGAAGGATATTGGTAAATCTCAACCTACGTTTTTTTGGACGAGAAATTTAAATGAAGCCATATTACTTTGATATAGATCCAACGAACGACCATTCTTCTATAAAAATCAAATAAAGCCATATGTTTATTTACTTCACCATGGATATATCCTTTGTTCATCGACATATTGTATTGATGCCACCGTGCTCGCGCTCTCCTTTGGGTATCTCTCTTCCACTGCTACGGTGGCATGGCAGAGAGGAGCAGCATGAACTCTAAATAGCAAGCGGGCTGCCGAGGATAAAATCTGATGAAAAATACAGAGCTGATTACTACGGAGTATAAAAGGGGGAATTAATTAAGGAAATCGTCTGACTAATTAGAGGAGAAAATTACCGGCGGATGGGTATGCAATTAGCTCCTCGTCGCACAGCATCATACACGCACGGATGGATTTGTCGATCTCCAGAGCTAGGAAACTCCATGCAAGCTTAGAGACCTACACGGCGCAGTCAGCTGGATGAAATATCCAAGCCGGCGATTGCATGCACTGCTGGCCGTTGGCGGAAGGTGCTCTTGGCCGCCAGGAAACGGCACGGGGCTCTGCGAACACAAGCGCGGGGATGAGCGAGAGTATACAGGTCAGGGTAGGAAAAACCTTGTGATGGGTCGACGCAAACATACACGGATCGACGACGGCGCTCGATCTGCCGCCGGCGAGCGACATGATTCCATGGACGCGTCTCGCGTGCATCAACTGCCGATTACAGAGCTACCCATGGGAATTCCCTGTCCATGGCCCGGAAGGGGCGCCAGGAGGGCATGGGTAGCGGGTCGAGGCGAGAAGGGCGGCCGGACGAGCGGCGGGCGCGGCGCCATGGCCGCCGGCAGGAGGAGGAGGAGGATGAACGAGGGTAGGGGATGAGGGAAGCCTGATCCAGATCTGCCTGTGTCAGGACCGAAAGATGGAGATGCCGTGTGTGTTTGGGGGAGGCGGCTCCTGGGCCTGGGGCAGAGCCCTCGGTCAAATCACACGGTAGGGTTAGCACCCGCGCGCACACATCGGTATTTTCCTCTCTCTCGAGTACGCTCGCGCGCGTTGGCCCCGCGCCACCACGCCTCCGTCCCCCGACACGTTGCGCCGAAGTAGACGACGAGCGGGTGGCTGGGTGGGCACCCCGAGGTCACGTCGACGGCCACACCACGCGGTCGCGTCCAAACTTTGGTTTTGCACTGATTCGTAGAGGACAAATTAATTTTCGTACCGGTGGCGGGTGGGCAGCGGCGCCGGTGGGTGCTGTCCGAACGAATGGCTGGCTTGCATCGTCCCCCGGTGCACAATTGTCGACTGAAACCATTTTAAAGTTTGTTGATTAATAATCTAATGGAAACGGATGTGAGCTCCGGCGACGATGAGGCCATCTCGCTCACCGGCCGTGAGAACAGCGACGACCAGGATTGGAGCTACAATGGAGAGCTCATCATCTAGGGCATGGCGACAAAGGCGGCGACAAGCTCCCGGGCATGTGTCATCTCATTCAACATCGACGATGATCGTCGAGGATGTACATGACTCGACCAACGCGGCAAGCATGGTGGTGATGACATCTCCCCCGCCCCTTGTCATTCCATGTTGTAGTCGTCGTGCGTGATCTCGAAAGGAGATGAATAGGAGAGGAGGCAATCGACCTTGCCGAAGAGTACATCGGCGACCGGAGAAATGCCAAAGCTGAGTTGGCCAACTTAGAGTCTACTTGTCGTCTTTACTCCTCGGTTCCATCGTCCTCACCCCATCATCATCGG
>NC_041392.1:585067130-585084754 GCF_002162155.2 Triticum dicoccoides | reverse complement strand
CGAAGAATGACATCGACGACGCAAGGCCCCCCTCTTGTAGCGCATTGAGGGCCCATGTGGTGGCCTTCTTACGGCAGCGTTCCTTATCTTCCCCCTCTTCTTCTCCGGCAAATAGTTGGTTCAAACGAGGGTGGTCGAATCATTCGTCGATTTTTTGGCACGCCAACAACGCCCATGATTTGGCGGGCGAGCGATGGGAGGGGGGTGGGGGTGGGGGAGGAACCAAACAGTCTTTCCCACAATCAAATTTCTCCCCAGACGGAGATGAATGATGAAAAACGGACAAGTATTTTTCTTTCCTTTTGTCACGATGGAAAATCAAATATCAAACGCACCTGGAGTCCTGGACGCCTCGTTGGGGCATCTTTCCATCGCATCACGCATGCGTATCCCTAACTTCAATGTCAAACTTATGTCGTCTGCAGCTGGTGGGTGGCACGCAGTAGATGCCGACACCAACCGGGCAGACGGTCCGGACGAGGAGATCCTCTGTGCATGCATTGTGCCTGTGCATCCCAGTTTTCAGCCTTGCTAATCTTACGCTTGCAAGTGGGAGCGATCCAGCTACTGCCGCAGCTACCTATGCACTGCGGGGTAAAATTTTATCGGGATACGTACTGCAGCTGGTGCGTGCAGCGCGACCCAGCCGCGACGGTAACCTGGCCAAATGGACGAATTACGGGCTGACACCTGACAGAGCTAGCTACGATTTTTTTTTTATTTTGCGAGGGAGCTACGGTTGTCTACGTGAACATGGATGAAACAGACATCTTCCGGCTGTCTGCCATCTGCCTATCGATCGAAAGCTTCGGAGAACGTGCGGCTTAAATTTTTTAGATTGTCGTGTTTAGTCCAGTCCAGTCACGATAGTGTCTGACTATCCCGACCCTTTTTTTTGGAATCGCTAAATATCCAAACTTGTAACGGAACCAACCGCAACCATATGAGCAATTTTCTGGAGCTGCCCTCACTTGGCAAACCCTAGCGCGGCGCCTCCCCCTCCCCGTCCCTACCTTGCCTCGCCACTAGTAGAGTTTGGTTGTTCGCAATACGGTGTGGCACACACAAAGGTGGCACTGAGGCCCTAGCAGCCCGGCCTCATGCGATGGTCATAGGCTCCTAATGTGGCGGCCTTGTTCAGTGGAACCAGCCTATCAAATTTCAAGTCCTAGGTTCGGCATCAGAGTCGGGCGTCGTGATGGATGATGGCCCAGGAGAGGGACGGCGACTGCCCTATGATCCGAAAGGAGATCCGAAGCCATCTCCTGCCAGTATGGAGAAACGAGACTTTAGCATCATCGACGGTGGTGAGTGGAGACGGAGAGGATCGGATCAACGGTGATACGGGAGGAAAGGAGAGGTGTGGCATGGACGGCGTCGAAACTATGCATAGGTGTGGCATGGAGTAGGCTTCTCGGTGGCCGCCACTCATCCGGAAACGTAGCTTTGATCAGCATGAATGCGCGAAGAGAGCTTTGGGTGAGACATGGCATCAGACCCGTACGTGAGGACGTTCGGACTCGCGCAAATCTCTCATGATTTGCGTCTGGTTTATGGGATTTCGAACGGGTCCGATGTGGAACCATGTTGGGCTTGGACAACTTAGAGCATCTATAGGCTCAACACACAAATCCCTCCCCCCCACCCCCTAGAACGCACGCGGACACGCCCGGGCGCGTCCACGGGCACTGACCGAACCTTCCTCAAACATCCTTCTCTGCATCCGAACTCCTCATAGTTGAAATCTTAAGACCATACAAAGCATGCAAGAGAAGCAGCTATGTACTACGTATATCAACTAAACCTACATCACAGTACTCATTGTCACTAGCAGAGGATCGGCCATTAGTCCCGATTTGTAAGGGCCTTTAGTCCCGATTCACCAACCGGGACTAAAGGCCCCCACCCTTTAGTCCCGGTTGACCACGACCCTTGACTAAATCCCTTCCACGCGCCGGTTGTCTTAGGTGTCCACAATATTCGTGCCGGACTCCGGGTACATGGGCAGTAGGTGCAAACTCCGGCTCTAGCAACTCCTCCTCCGCCTCATCCTCGGCCTCCGCTTCCTCCTCGGCATCCAGATCGTCATAAAGGGTGTCAACCTCCGCCCGTTCTTGCCGAATGAAGCGCCTGTTGGCCCTCACGTAGGCCTCATCCTGGATGGACTCTAGGATGGCCTGTTGCTCCACTTTCTCCGCCGCTTTGGCGACCCGATGTCCTCCATTGCGAAGCCCGCAACCGGTGCCGGCTCTTCCTTCGGCTCCGCCGCCTCCTCCTCCTTCGGATTGGCCACCTCCATCGGCACTGGCTGCTGCTCCGGCTCCGGTTGCTGCTCCCCCTCCTCTTCCTTCTGCTCTGGCTCGGCCGAGTCCGGAGGCATGCCAGCTGCGATGCGGACGGTGCGCCTCGCCCGGATCTTTTCCAACATCTAGAAGCGGCGCTCCGGCGTTAGCATAGCATAAGTGCCTTCTTCTGTGGGGCCATGGCTGAGACGGACGATGAGGGAAGAGGGAGGCGGAGAGGGAGAGAGGTGGATGGGCTCGGGCTGCCGGTGCGGAGAGGGGCGAAGCAGATGTGGCTAGGCCTGGGGGACACCTTCCAGCTTAAATAGCTGGACTTTGGCCCTCGGGTGGCAGCACACGGTGTTCACACCCTACCGAAGAAGACACCTGTCGGACCGTCAGATTTCCGGGTGTTTTCCTGTGGGACCTCAACGTGGCGGATGCGCTTGGTCGCACTTGGGCCCCCCATATCCGCTCCAGATTTTAGCTGGATATGAGGGATGCCGGTCAGCCTAGACATTGAAGGCCCGTTTGAGGCTCTCGCCTGAGTTTTCTTTTACTGATTAGTCACCGGCCACCCGCCGGGGTATTGATGGTTGTTTGAGGCGTCCGGCCATAGATGTTTTTGCAACATACAATCACCTTTGGATTTATCTTTGTATTGGCACCTCGCTCCGAACGTTTGCTTGCGGTGTTTCCAACGTCCGCGTTGGAGACGGGGCCTGACCACCCCTGTATCAGCCCGCATGACATTGGCGCTTCAGGATCGCAGGCAGGCAGGCATGCATGCCGACCCGGCCATGGCATGGCATGGTGCGGTGCAGGATGTCCACTAGCAGAAAAGTCGAGAGCAAAGGCCAAAAGGCAGCGTCCACTAGGTCTCAAAAGACGCTTAACGCCATCGGGTTTCGCTCTGTGTACTGCTTGTACTACGACGCAAGAAATCACTACTCGACCCACAAAGTGGACCAGCTTGCATCTGAAAAATGAACACGAACGCATGGTATATACGCTGCGACCCAGTACGTACTTGTTATGTAGTACATACTCAGGCAGTCAGGCTGCTCAGGAACAAGGTACGGCACACACAGCTCATCGAGCGAGGCAAACACAGTCGGTTGTGCTACTGGTTCGTCAGAAAACAAAAGCGCAGTCGTTTGTTCACCCCGATCCAGTGGAGCTCGTGCGTGCGCCCACAGATCGGCGTGTGCTCAGTCAGACCCGGCGTGGCGTAGACCGGCATGGGTGAGGTGACTGTAACCCGAAAGGGGGAAGAAAATACTACTGTACCAGCTCTATCTGTAAGGTTCAGATAATACAAGAGAAGGTAAGATAAAAAGGCCAGGCAGCTTGGTTTGGGTTCAGACTTCAGAGGCAGCCATCATTTGAGCTTTCGTTTTTCTGAAAACCGCCCTCAAGGCAATTTATTATTCAACAATAGGCGGAACCAAACTAGAAATGGAACTAAATTAAAACAAACAACGACGGCGACTGCGGACTGCGGACTGCCTCCCGCACCGGCCTTGGCAGTGGCCGCTGCCCGTTCTGTGTGGCTCCGATGAACCCCATCACATCAAGACCAACTGCAGCAAAAGCAGCCCCACAAGTTAAAATTCGGCCTCGTAGTACTACGTCTTTTGGCTTTGCATTTCGCTACGGTCACGCCCCTGTGGCGCTTCGCGGGTGATGTTTTCAAACATGTACGTAGTACTGTGCACAACTTTTTGCAAATGATGATTTTGGAGATATAAATCAACACGCCAGCTTTGCAGGAACGTAGCAGACAAAGAAAATCAAAAACAAGTATACTAGTACGTCGAAAAGATCTTCTCCAGAAAAAAGAAATAAAATCTTTTAAGAGCATCTCTAGTCTCTAGCCCCCCTCCTACCCCATCCTTTAATTCCCATAATTAAACCCCAAACTAAAATTTTGCTAATTTTTCAAACGTTTGTACAAATACGCAAAACCAATGCATCATATTTCAACACAAACTAACCAATCCAAATGCACCACGGCATAATTTAACTATAAACATATACATCAAATTGGAGGCCGAGGACCAAAAGATCAACCACATGGTGGATCAAAAGATCACAAGGGCATCATGCACTCGCGCCATTACCATTGCTACCACCACCAATGACTTAGCCAAGATATACCCATGAGTGGATCCATGAACATGGTAGCATGCTCCTCGGCTTCCTACTTGTTATTTTGGTCCTCGGCCTCCAATGCAAGCCTCTACTCTTCAATCTTCCTCATGTTATTTTTGTTCATCAACCCCCATTGCAAGTCTTTGCACCTCAATTTCAAGCCATCGCTCTTTCGTTTGTACCTTTCTCTCCTCGGCCGCCATCTTTTCCTTCTACCTATCCCCCTCAATCATCTTGACCTCATAGAACCGAGTCAATTTCCCCTCGTTTCTTTCGTCTGACAATGCCCTCTTGGCCTCTTCACCTCCACCATCGCAACAAGCTCTTCTTTGTATGCTCCAATACTTCCATCATTCCTTTTCTCCTTTTTGCATTTTTGCCCCATCTTTCTCGTTTCTTGGCTATAGTGTATAGACATGGCAATGTCATCCAGTTCGAGGGTGTGTCTTGCATCCAATTGTGTCATGAACTCGGACATCTCATCGGCTCATTTTGCTCTCTACAATAGAAAATAAACATCATAACAATTAGCATCCCATTATTCATCATTCAATTCAGCCATTGCAAACAAACAAAAACTTGCGAGCATTTCATCGAGCGGGGCTACCTCAACCCTCGTATCGTCGGAATCCGACTCCTCAAAGGCCCTCGGAGGTGCAGGGGTAGTGGCACGCCCGCAGTGCATCGCATGAGGGGGAGGGTGAAAGAGTCCTGGACTAGGGGGATACTCACCATGCCGTCTCCCGGCTAGCAGGGCCGGGCCGAGGACCCCCAAGGCGGTTCATTAACGGGTCACTTGGAGCGGGCCATGACGTATACAAGGAAGATTCCACAATAATTGGCGCACATGACAAGGACTCTTCTAAATCCTAGGCCACCGATACATTATATAAACCGATGCCAGGCTAGGCAATAGATCATTAGAATCGTAGATAACAATCTCGTGATAGACACATGTACCTACTAACTCTTGAGCACTACATTGGTTTTCCCTTTAAGAGGAAAGGGTGATGCTGTTGGGGAACGTAGCAGAAATTCAAAATTTTCCTACGTATCACCAAGATCTATCTATGGAGAAACCAGCAACGAGGGGAAGGAGAGTGCATCTACATACCCTTGTAGATCGCTAAGCGGAAGCGTTCAAGAGAACGGGGTTGATGGAGTCGTACTCGTCGTGATCCAAATCACCGGAGATCCTAGTGCCGAACGGACGACACCTCCGCGTTCAACACACGTACAGCCCGATGACGTCTCCCATGCCTTGATCCAGCAAGGAGAGAGGGAGAGGTTGAGGAAGACTCCATCCAGCAGCAGCACAACGGCGTGGTGGTGGTGGAGGAGCGTGGCAATCCTACAGGGCTTCGCCAAGCACCACGGGAGAGGAGAAGGACTTGGGAGAGGGGGAGAGCTGCACCTAAGGCAAAGGTGTGTCATGATAGGCCCTCCTTCCCCCACTATATATAGGGAGCCCAAAGGAGGGGGGCGCCGGCCCTAGGAGATCCAATCTCCTAGGGGGGCGGCGGCCAAGGGAGGATTCCCTCCCCCCCAAGGCACCTAGGGGGTGCCTTCCCCTTGTGGGACTCTTCCCTTCTTGAAACCCTAGGCGCATGGGCCTCTTGGGGCTGGTCCCTTGGCCCATGTAGGCCAAGGCGCACCCCCTACAGCCCATGTGCCCCCCCGGGGCAGGTGGCCCCACCCGGTGGACCCCGAGACCCTTCCGGTGGTCCCGGTACAATACCGATGACCCCGAAACTTGTCCCGATGGCCGAAACAGGATTTCCTATATATAAATATTTACCTCCGGACCATTCCGGAACTCCTCGTGACGTCCGAGATCTCATCCGGGACTCCGAACAACATTCAGTAACCACATACAAACTTCCTTTATAACCCTAGCGTCATCGAACCTTAAGTGTGTAGACCCTACGGGTTCGGGAGACATGCAGACATGACCGAGACGTTCTCCGGTCAATAACCAACAGCGGGATCTGGATACCCATGTTGGCTCCCACATGCTCCACGATGATCTCATCTGATGAACCACGATGTCAAGGACTTAATCAATCCCGTATGCAATTCCCTTTGTCTATCGGTACGATACTTGCCCGAGATTCGATCGTCGGTATCCCGATACCTTGTTCAATCTCGTTACCGGCAAGTCTCTTTACTCGTTCCGTAACACATCATCCCGTGATCAACTCCTTGATCACATTGTGCACATTATGATGATGTCCTACCGAGTGGGCCCAGAGATACCTCTCCGTTTACACGGAGTGACAAATCCCAGTCTCGATTCGTGCCAACCCAACAGACACTTTCGGAGATACCCGTAGTGCACCTTTATAGTCACCCAGTTACGTTGTGACGTTTGGCACACCCAAAGTACTCCTACGGTATCCGGGAGTTGCACAATCTCATGGTCTAAGGAAATGATACTTGACATTAGAAAAGCTTTAGCATACGAACTACACGATCTTGTGTTATGCTTAGGATTGGGTCTTGTCCATCACATCATTCTCCTAATGATGTGATCCTGTTATCAACGACATCCAATGTCCATGGTCAGGAAACCGTAACCATCTATTGATCAACGAGCTAGTCAACTGGAGGCTTACTAGGGACATGGTGTTGTCTATGTATCCACACATGTATCTGAGTTTCCTATCAATACAATTCTAGCATGGATAATAAATGATTATCATGAACAAGGAAATATAATAATAACCAATTTATCATTGCCTCTAGGGCATATTTCCAACAGTCTCCCACTTGCACTAGAGTCAATAATCTAGTTTCACATCGCCATGTGATTAACACTCATAGGTCACATCGCCATGTGACCAACATCCAAAGAGTTTACTAGAGTCAATAATCTAGTTCACATCACTATGTGATTAACACTCAATGAGTTCTGGGTTTGATCATGTTGCTTGTGAGAGAGGTTTTAGTCAACGGGTCTGCAACATTCAGATCCGTATGTACTTCGCAAATTTCTATGTCATCTTGTAGATGCAACTACTACCCTACATTTGGAGCTATTCCAAATAAATGTTCTACTTGGAGCCATTCTAAATTGTTGCTCCATTATACGTATCCGGTATCTCTACTCAGAGCTATCCGGATAGGTGTTAAGCTTGCATCGACGTAACCCTTTACGACGAACTCTTTTACCACCTCCATAATCGAGAAAATTCCTTAGTCCATTAGTTACTAAGGATAACTTTGACCGCTGTCCTGTGATCCATTCTTGGATCACTCTTGTACCCCTTGACTGACTCATGGCAAGGCACACTTCAGGTGCGGTACACAGCATAGCATATTGTAGAGCCTATGTCTTAAGCATAGGGGACGACCTTCGTCCTTTCTCTCTATTCTGCCGTGGTCGAGCTTTAAGTCTTAACTTCATACCTTACAACTCAGGCAAGAACTCCTTCTTTGACTGATCCATCTTGAACACCTTCAAGATCATGTCAAGGTATGTGCTCATTTGAAAATACCATTAAGCGTTTTGATCTATCCTTATAGATCTTGATGCTCAATATTCAAGTAGCTTAATCCAGGCTTTCCATTGAAAAACACTTTCCAAATAACCCTATATGCTTTCCAGAAATTCTACGTCATTCTGATCAACAATGTGTCAACAACATATACTCATCAGAAATTCTATAGTGCTCCCACTCACTTCTTTGGAAATACAAGTTTCTCATAAACTTTGTATAAACCCAAAATCTTTGATCATCTCATCAAAGCATACATTCCAACTCCGAGATGCTTACTCCAGTCCTTAGAAGGATTGCTGGAGCTTTGCATACTTATTAGCATCTTTCAGGATTGACAAAACCTTCCGATTGTATCACATACAACCTTTCCTCAAGAAAATCGTCGAGGAAACAATGTTTTGACATCCTATCTGCAAGATTTCATAAATAATGCAGTAATCGCTAAATAATTCCAATAGACTCTTAGCATCGCTACGAGTGAGAAAAGTCTCATCATAGTCAACTCCTTGAACTTGTCGGGAAACATCTTAACGACAAGTCGAGCTTTCTTAATGGTGATACTTACCATCATTGTTCGTCTTCCTTTTAAAATCCATATGTGCCTAACAGCCTTACGACCATCAAGTAGTTCTTCCAAAGTCTACACTTTGTTTTCATATATGGATCCTCTCTCGGATTTTATGACCTCGAGCCATTTATCGGAATCCGGGCCCACCATCGCTTCTCCATAGCTCGTAGGTTCATTGTTGTCTAGCAACATGACTTCCAAGACAGGATTACGTACCACTCTAAAGTAGTACTCATCCTTGTCATCCCACGAGGTTTAGTAGTGACTTGATCTGAAGTTTTATGATCACTATCATAAGCTTCCACTTCAATTGGTGTAGGTGCCATAGGAACAACTCCTTGTGCCCTGTCACACACTAGTTGAAGAGACGGTTTAATAACCTCATCAAGTCTCCACCATCCTCCCACTCAATTCTTTCGAGAGAAACTTTTCCTCGAGAAAGGACCCGATTCTAGAAACAATCCCTTATTGCTTTCGGATCTGAGACAGGAGGTATACCCAACTGTTTTGGGTGTCCTATGAAGATGCATTTATCCGCTTTGGGTTCGAGCTTATCAGCCTGAAACTTTTTCACATAAGCGTCGCAGCCCCAAACTTTTAAGAAATGACAGCTTAGGTTTCTCTAAACCATAATTCATACGGTGTCATCTCATCGGAATTACGTGGTGCCCTATTTAAAGTGAATGTGGTTGTCTCTAATGCCTAACCCATAAACTATCATGGTAATTCGATAAGAGACATCATGGTATGCATTATATCCAATAGGGTGCAGTTATGATGTTCGGACACACCATCACACTATGGTGTTCCAGGTTGTATTAGTTGTGAAACAATTTCCACAATGTCTTAATTCTGTGCCAAACTCGTAATTCAGATATTCATCTCTATGATCATATCATAGATCTTTTTATCCTCTTGTCACGACGATCTTTTAACTTCACCCTGAAATTACTTGAACCTTTCAATAATTCAGACTCGTGATTCATCAAGTAAATATACTCAACATCTACTCAAATCATCTGTGAAGTAAGAACATAACGATATCCACTACATGCCTCAACACTCATTGTACTGCACACATCAAAATGTATTACTTCCAACAAGTTGCTTTCTAGTTCCATTTTACTGAAAACGAGGCTTTCAGTCATCTTGCCCATGTGGTATGATTTGCATGTCTCAAGTGATTCAAAATCAAGTGAGTCCAAATGGTCCATTTGCATGGAGTTTCTTCATGCATATACACCAATAGACATAGTTCACATGTCTCAAACTTTTCAAAACGAGTGAGCCCAAAGATCCATCAACATGGAGCTTCTTCATGCGTTTTATACCGATATGACTTACGTGGCAGTGCCACAAGTAGGTGGTACTATCATTACTATCTTTTGGCATGAACATGTGTATCACTACGATCGAGATTCAATGAACCATTCATTTTAGGTGCAAGACCATTGAAGGTATTATTCAAATAAACAGAGTAACTATTATTCTCCTTAAATGAATAACCGTATTGCGATAGACGTAATCCAATCATGTCTATGCTCAACGCAAACACCAAATAACAATTATTTAGGTTTAACACCAATCTCGATGGTAGAGGGAGCATGCGATGCTTGATCATATCAACATTGAAAACACTTCCAACACATATCGTCAGCTCACCTTTAGCTAGTCTCCGTTTATTCCGTAGCCTTTTGTTTCGAGTTACTAACACTTAGCAACCGAACCGGTATCTAATACCCTGGTGCTACTAGGAGTACTAGTAAAGTACACATCAACACAATGTATATCCAATATACTTCTATCGACCTTGCCAGCCTTCTAATCTACCAAGTATCTAGGGTAATTCTACTCCAGTGGCTGTTCCCTTTATTACAGAAGCACTTAGTCTCGGGTTTGGGTTCAACCTTGGGTTTCTTCACTAGAGCAGCAGTTGATTTGCCGTTTCATGAAGCATCCCTTTTGCCCTTGCCCTTCTTGAAACTAGTGGTTTCACCAACCATCAACAATTGATGCTCCTTCTTGATTTCTACTTTTGTGGCGTCAAACATCGTGAATATCTCAAGGATCATCATATATGTCCCCGATACATTATAGTTCATCACGAAGCTCTAGCAGCTTGGTGGTAATGACTTCGGAGAAACATCACTATCTCATCTGGAAGATCAACTCCCACTCGATTCAAATGATTGTTGTACTCAGACAATCTGAGCACAAGTTCAACAATTGAGCTTTTCTCCCTTAGTTTGCAGGCTAAGAAAATCGTCGGAGGTCTCATACCTCTTGACGTGGGCACGAGCCTGAAATCCCAATTTCAGCCCTCGAAACATCTCATATGTTTCGCGACGTTTCAAAACGTCTTTGGTGCCTCAACTCTAAACCGTTTAACTGAACTATCATGTAGTTATCAAAACGTGTATGTCAGATGTTCGCAACATCCACAGACAACGTTCGAGGTTCAGCACACTGAGCGGTGCATTAAGGACATAAGCCTTCTAAGAAGCAATGAGGACAATCCTCAGTTTACGGACCTAGTCCGCATAATTGCTACTATCAACTTTCAACTAAATTTTCTCTAGGAACATAACTAAACAGTAGAACTAAAGCATGAGCTACGACATAATTTGCAAAATCCTTTTTGACTATGTTCAGGATAAACAAGTTCATGTTATGAACTCCCACTTAGATAGACATCCCTCTAGTCATCTAAGTGATTACATGATCCGAGTCAACTAGGCCGTGTCCGATCATCACGTGAGACGGACTAGTCAACATCGGTGAACATCTTCATGTTGATCGTATCTGCCATACGACTCATGCTCGACCTTTCGGTTTTCTGTGTTCCGAGGCCATGTCTGTACACATGCTAGGCTCGTCAAGTCAACCTAAGTGTTTCGCGTGTGTAAATCTGTCTTACACCCGTTGTATGTGAACGTAAGAATCTAACACCCGATCATCACGTGGTGCTTCGAAACAACGAACTGTCGCAACGGTGCACAGTTAAGGGGAACACTTTCTTGAAATTATTATGAGGGATCATCTTATTTACTACCGTCGTTCTAAGCAAATAAGATGTATAAACATGATAAACATCACATGCAATCAAATAATAGTGACATGATATGGCCAATATCATATAGCTCCTTTGATCTCCATCTTGGGGCTCCATGACCATCTTGTCACCGACATGACACCATGATCTCCATCATCATGATCTCCATCACCGTGTCTTCTTGAAGTTGTCTCGTCATCTATTACTTCTACTACTATGGCTAACGCTTTAGCAATAAAGTAAAGTAATTACATGACGTTTAAGTTGACACGCATATCATAAATAAATAAAGACAACTCCTATGGCTCCTGCCGGTTGTCATACTCATCGACATGCAAGTCGTGATTCCTATTACAAGAACATGATCAATCTCATACATCACATATATCATCCATCACATCCTTTGGCCATATCACATCACATAGCATACCCTGCAAAAACAAGTTAGACGTCCTCTAATTGTTGTTTGCATGTTTTACGTGGCTGCTATGGGTTTCTAGCAAGAACGTTTCTTACCTACGCAAAGACCACAACGTGATATGCCAATTGCTATTTACCCTTCATAAGGACCCTTTTCATCGAATCCGATCCGACTAAAGTGGGAGAGACAGACACCCGCCAGCCACCTTATGCAACTAGTGCATGTCAGTCGGTGGAACCAGTCTCACGTAAGAGTACGTGTAAGGTCGGTCCGGGCCGCTTCATCCCACAATACCGTCGAAACAAGATTGGACTAGTAACGGTAAGCATATTGAACAAAATCAACGCCCACAACTACTTTGTGTTCTACTCGTGCATAGTAACTACACATAGACCTAGCTCTGATACCACTGTTGGGGAACGTAGCAGAAATTCAAAATTTTCCTACGTATCACCAAGATCTATCTATGGAGAAACCAGCAACGAGGGGAAGGAGAGTGCATCTACATACCCTTATAGATTGCTAAGCGGAAGCGTTCAAGAGAACGGGGTTGATGGAGTCGTACTCGTCGTGATCCAAATCAACGGAGATCCTAGTGCGGAACGGACGGCACCTCCGCGTTCAACACACGTACAGCCCGGTGATGTCTCCCATGCCTTGATCCAGCAAGGAGAGAGGGAGAGGTTGAGGAAGACTCCATCCAGCAGCAGCACAACGGCGTGGTGGTGGTGGAGGAGCGTGGCAATCCTGCAGGGCTTCGTCAAGCACCACGGGAGAGGAGAAGGACTTGGGAGAGGGGGAGGGCTGCACCTAAGGCAAAGGTGTGTCATGATAGGCCCTCCTTCCCCCACTATATATAGGGAGCCCAAAGGGGGGGGGCGGCCCTAGGAGATCCAATCTCCTAGGGGGGCGGCGGCCAAGGGAGGATTCCCTCCCCCCAAGGCACCTAGGGGGTGCCTTCCCCTTGTGGGACTCTTCCCTTCTTGAAACCCTAGGCGCATGGGCCTCTTGGGGCTGGTGCCCTTGGCCCATGTAGGCCAAGGCGCACCCCCTACAGCCCATGTGCCCCCCCGGGGCAGGTGGCCCCACCCGGTGGACCCCGGGACCCTTTCGGTGGTCCCGGTACAATATCGATGACCCCGAAACTTGTCCCGATGGCCGAAACAGGATTTCCTATATATAAATCTTTACCTCCGGACCATTCCGGAACTCCTCGTGACGTCCGGGATCTCATCCGGGACTCCGAACAACATTCGGTAACCACATACAAACTTCCTTTATAACCCTAGCGTCATCGAACCTTAAGTGTGTAGACCCTATGGGTTCGGGAGACATGCAGACATGACCGAGACGTTCTCCGGTCAATAACCAACAGCGGGATCTAGATACCCATGTTGGCTCCCACATGCTCCACGATGATCTCATCTGATGAACCACGATGTCAAGGACTTAATCAATCCCGTATGCAATTCCCTTTGTCTATCGGTACGATACTTGCCCGAGATTCGATCGTCGGTATCCCGATACCTTGTTCAATCTCGTTACCGGCAAGTCTCTTTACTCGTTCCGTAACACATCATCCCATGATCAACTCCTTGATCACATTGTGCACATTATGATGATGTCCTACCGAGTGGGCCCAGAGATACCTCTCCGTTTACACGGAGTGACAAATCCCAGTCTCGATTCGTGCCAACCCAACAGACACTTTCGGAGATACCCGTAGTGCACCTTTATAGTCACCCAGTTACGTTGTGATGTTTGGCACACCCAAAGTACTCCTACGGTATCCGGGAGTTGCACAATCTCATGGTCTAAGGAAATGATACTTGACATTAGAAAAGCTTTAGCATACGAACTACACGATCTTGTGCTATGCTTAGGATTGGGTCTTGTCCATCACATCATTCTCCTAATGATGTGATCCCGTTATCAACGACATCCAATGTCCATGGTCAGGAAACCGTAACCATCTATTGATCAACGAGCTAGTCAACTGGAGGCTTACTAGGGACATGGTGTTGTCTATGTATCCACACATGTATCTGAGTTTCCTATCAATACAATTCTAGCATGGATAATAAACGATTATCATGAACAAGGAAATATAATAATAACCAATTTATCATTGCCTCTAGGGCATATTTCCAACAGATGCAGCAAAGTAGCATAAGTATTTCCCTCAGTTTCTGAGAACCAAGGTATCAATCCAGTAGGAGACCACACGCAAGTCGCCTCATACCTACACAAACAAATAAGAACCTTGCAACCAACACGATAAAGGGGTTGTCAATCCCTTCACGGCCACTTGCAAAAGTGAGATCTGATAGAGATAATACGATAAATATTTTTTGTATTTTTTATGATATAGATTGAAAGTAAAGATTGAAAGTAAAATAGATTGGAAACTTATATGATGGAGAATAGACCCGGGGGCCATAGGTTTCACTAGTGGCTTCTCTCAAGATAGCATAAGTATTACAGTGGGTGAACAAATTACTGTCGAGCAATTGATAGAAAAGTGCATAGTTATGAGAATATCTAGGCATGATCATGTATATAGGCATCCGTCCGCGACAAGTAGACCGAAACGATTCTGCATCTACTACTATTACTCCACACATCGACCGCTATTCAGCATGCATCTACAGTATTAAGTTCATAAGAACAGAGTAACGCATTAGGCAAGATGACATGATGTAGAGGGATAAACTCAAGGAATATGATATAAACCCCATCTTTTTATCCTCGATGGCAACAATACAATACGTGTCATTTCCCTTTCTGTCACTGGGATCAAGCAACGCAAGATTGAACCCAAAGCTAAGTACTTCTCCCATTACAAGAAAGACCAATCTAGTAGGCCAAACCAAACTGATAATTCGAAGAGACTTGCAAAGATAACAAATCATACATAAAATAATTTAGAGGAGATTCAAATATTGTTCATAGATAATCTTGATCATAAACCCACAATTTATCGGATCTCGACAAACACAGCGCAAAAAGAGTTACATCGAATAGATCTCCAAGAAGATCAAGGAGTACTTTGTATTGAGATCCAAAGAGAGAGAAGAAGCCATCTAGCTAATAACTATGGACCCGAAGGTCTGTGGTAAACTACTCACACATCATCGCGGAGGCTATGGTGTTGATGTAGAAGCCCTCCGTGATCGATTTCCCCTTCGGCAGAGCGCCGGAAAAGGCCCCAAGATGGGATCTCACGGGTACAAAAGGTTGAGGTGGTGGAAATAGGGTTTCGTGGTGCTCTTGGATGTTTTCGGGGTATATGAGTATATATAGACGAAGGAAGTCGGTCAATGGAGCCACGAGGGTGGGGGCGCGCCCACCCCCCTGGGGCGCGCCTCCCTGCCTCGTGGCCTCCTCGCTTCTTTCTTGACGCCCACTCCAAGTCCCCTAGATTGCGTTTGTTCCAAAAATCACTCTCCCGAAGGTTTCATTCCGTTTGGATTCCGTTTGATATTCCTTTTCTGTGAAACACTGAAATAGGCAAAAAAACAGCAATTTGCACCGGACCTTTGGTTAGTAGGTTAGTCCCAAAAATAATATAAAAGTGTATAATAAAGCCCATTAAGGATCCAAAACAAATAATATAATAGCATGGAACAATCAAAAATTATAGATACGTTGGAGACGTATCAGTACCTTGTACTATACCCAGTACAATAAACAAAAGCGGGATGTAGGGTACTAGGGTATTATCTTTTCGAGAGAGACTAACCTACGTAAAGTTCTCGTGTCCTTGTTACCATTGTTCAAAGACGCATAGCTTAGGATCCCTACCTCGAGATTCACCAGAATTGACTTCGACAGAGGGGACGTTGGCGTCGTGGGAGGCCGAGGTTGAGCAGACGAGGTTTACGACACATTCCTATTCACCGACATTGACGGTACCATCCAAACAAAAAAATTGTCAAGGAAAAACTTTACTCCTGAGGAAATATTTTAAAATAGTAAAGTTTCTTCCTAAGAAAAAAATAGCAGTAAAGTTTTGACGAGTAAAATGCATCGGAAGTCACTGAATTTGTGTCGTGTGCTCACTTCGGTCAGCGTACTTAGGAATACATCCATTACGACCACTATATACGACAAGACGTGATTACACGGTCATCGTGTCGCGTATTGAGCTCGTACGCTACCGCTGTTGACTAGTCCACGGGCTCCACATCAGCGTAAGTTATATGGCCCACTTTGCATGGGGGGTTTTACGCAGAAATGCCAAGTCTTTTATCTCCATTTCGCCGCGGTCCAAATCCCTAATACCCCATTCGTGCCCCTCCTCTCCAAATCCATAGCCCCCCTCCCCTCCTCCACTCACCACTGCCGCATCAGTTGACCGGAGGTTCCATTCGCTGCCGTTATCGCCTTCGTCCTCGCCATGTCCGCGATCTTGGTGAGGTCATCTCTCAGCGGCCGGGCAGTGGTGGTGCCGCTCATCTGATGCCCTCATTGCCACACGCGGGTGAAGTTCTACTTGTTGAACATAGACAAACATGAGGGTTGGGTGTTCTACAAGTGCATCCATGTAAGTTGCCCACCACCCTTCTCCTCTGTGTTGCCATTTGAGTATTTTTCTTGAATTTGAGTACACGGTGTGCTAGAAATTCCCCCTTTTGTGGCCTATTTAGATGATAGGATGCGTGTGGGTTCTGGCATTGGGAATTGGAGTACGTGGTGTATCTTGTTGATAATCATTTCCTCAATGGCAATGAAGCACTGGATGCAATTGGCGCTGCAGAGGAAAGGAGGGCAGAGATGATTCGAAAAGGGGAAGAAAGGGCTAGGCTTGCAGGCATTGTCAGAGGCATTGGAGGTGGAATGGATGAGAGTAATAGACCTTCAGGTAGTCTCATGACCAAGCAGCAGGGAGATGCACTTTTAGGTTAGGCAGGGAGATGCTTGTGGTTTTGAAGGCAGTGATGGGATCAGTCATTGTATTGTGTGTTATGTTTGGTATCTCACTTCTGAAGAAATGATGGCAAATGATGTTATTTAGTTTGTAGTCATGATGTAATGCTTAGTTTGTTTAGGTGAAGAAGAATCAAGTTGTTATGCTAGGAACAACCTTTTGGGAATGATATAATGACGCATGTATTGGCTATGTAAGACCAGCTGTACTGAACTGTTATTGGTTTCGTTTTTTGTTGCCTACTTGTTTACTCCACAACTTTGGTTAAATGTTGTTGATGGTAGCATGATGTTGGTGTGACGCCCGGATAATTAAGCTACAGTGATCCTCCGCTAATGATGCCACGTCGCCTCGGTTACTGTTGATAAACCCTAGATAATTCAAAACCGAAACAAATTCAAAATTTAATTACAGGAAAACAATAAAAGTTTTCAAACATTAAAATAAAAATGTTCGATTTGTACTAAATATTACATAGATAATTATGCTGTAGAAGATACAGTTTTATAAAACACATAAATATTTTAAATTGAATTAAAACAGAAAAGAAAGAAATAATAAAAGAAAACAGAAAACAAACAGACAAACAAAAAAAAAAGAGAACAACCCCCCTCCCCACATGGGCCAACCGGCCCAGCCGGCCAACCCAACTGGCCCAGGCCGGCCCACCCCTAGCCTACACATGCCCCCACCCCGAAACCCTAACCGAACCAACCC
>NC_041392.1:585059722-585066573 GCF_002162155.2 Triticum dicoccoides | reverse complement strand
GGGCGTGCACCCGCGGCCCTTCTCGCCTCGCTCCCGCGCCGTGGCCACCCCCCTTGCTGCGCCTCTGCTTTTGCCGCCCCGCCTTTGCCTTGCCGCGTCGCCCACTCGCCGGTGCACCGACGCCCGCGCCCGTCAGCCGCCCCGTCGGGTGCGCCCCTGCGAGGGCCATCGCCCGTTCGGGCTGCACCCGATACCCGCACGCCCGCAAAGGCCCCTAGGGCCTATGACGAACAGGGCCCACGCCCAGAACAAAATTGTAAAAAATAATAATAATAAAAATAAAAATAATTAACTAATTAACTAATTACTTAATTAATTAAAGAATTAATTAACTTAATTAATTTTGATTAATTAAACTAAAACAACTAATTAAGCCTAACTAATTAACCTAATCCCTAATTAACTAAAAACAGTCAATGACAGGGGGGTCCCACCCCTGTTGACCAGTCAAACGTTGACTGGTCAACTGGGTCCCTCTGGCCCACCTATCGGTGACTGGGTACACTTTTGTGTACACTGTGCTGGGTGCGCCTAGCAATTTAGCAATTATTTTCGAATAAAAAATAATTCCAGAAATTAATAAAATCTTTAGAAAATCATATCTTTTAATCTGTAACTCGGATTAAATTATTTTTAACATGAAAGTTGCTCAGAACGACGAGACGAACCCGGATACGCAGCCCGCTCATCCGCCACACACCCCTAACATATCAAACTCGTAACTTTCCCCCTCCAGCTACTCTGCCCGAAAACGCGAAACACCGGGGATACTTTCCCGGATGTTTTCCCCCTTCACCGATACCACCTCGTACCGCGTTAGGGCACATCTAGCATCAGGCCTTGTCATGTCATGCATTGTTTGTGATATATTTATTGTTTCCTCCCCCTCTTCTCTCGCTAGACACCGAGACCGACGCCGGTGCTACCCAGTACGACTACGGTGTTGACGACCCCTCTCTCTTGCCAGAGCAACCAGGCAAGCCCCCCCCCCTTGATCACCAGATATCGCCTACTCTCCTCTATAATGCTTGCATTAGAGTAGTGTAACATGTTACTGCTTTCCGTTAATCCTATTCTGATGCATAGCCTGTCCTTGCTACTACTGTTGATACCTTTACCTGCAATCCTACTTACTTAGTATAGGATGCTAGTATTTCCATCTGTGGCCCTACATTCTTGTCCGTCTGCTGTGCTATACTATCGGGCCGTGATCACTCGGGAGGTGATCGCGGGTATATACTATGTACATTATACTTGATACATGTGGTGATTAAAGACGGGTCGGCTCGTAGGAGCACCCGCGAGTGGATCTTTGAGGTGGAGCGACAGGGCAGGTTCAGACCACCTAGGAGAGGTGGGCCTGGCCCTGGTCGGCGTTCGCGGATACTTAACACGCTTAATGAGATCTGGGTATTTGATCTGAGTCTGGCCATCTGGCTTATACGCACTAACCATCTACGCGGGGACAGTTATGGGCACTCAACGTCGTGGTATCAGCCGAAGCCTTCGTGACGTCAGCGACTGAGCGGCGCGCGCCGGATTGGACTGGAACACCTACTAGGCTAGGTCTGCTTCCGGCCGCCCTCGCAACGTGCAGGTGTGCAATGGGCGATGGGCCCAGACCCCTGCGCCATAGGATTTAGACCGGCGTGCTGACCTCTCTGTTGTGCCTAGGTAGGGCTGCGACGTGTTGATCTTCCGAGGCCGGGCATGACCCAGGAAAGTGTGTTCGGTCAAATGGGATCGAGCGTGTTGGGTTATGTGGTGCACCCCTGCAGGGAAGTTAATCTATTCGAATAGCCGTGATCTTCGGTAACAGGACGATTTGGAGTTGTACCTTGACCTTATGACAACTAGAACTGGATACTTAATTAAACACACCCTTCCAAGTGCCAGAAACAACCGGTGGTCACTCTCTCACAGGGCGACGAGGGGAGGATCATCGGTTAGGGTTATGCTATGCGATGCTACTTGGAGGACTTCAGTCTACTCTCTTCTACATGCTGCAAGATGGAGGTGGCCAGAAGCGTAGTCTTCGATAGGATTAGCTACCCCCCTCTTATTCTGGCTTTCTGCAGTTCAGTCCACCATTATGGCCCTTTACACATTTACCCATGCATATGTAGTGTAGCTCCTTGCTTGCGAGTACTTTGGATGAGTACTCACGGTTGCTTTCTCCCCCTTTTCCCCCTTTCCTTTCTTCCTGGTTGTCACAACCAGATGTTGGAGCCCAGGATCCAGACGCCACCGTCGACGACGACTCCTACTACACCGGAGGTGCCTACTACTACGTGCTGCGCGCTGACGATGACCAGGAGTAGTTTAGGAGGATCCCAGGCAGGAGGCTTGCGCCTCTTTCGATCTGTATCCCAGTTTGTGCTAGCCATCTTATGGCAACTTGTTTAGCTTATGTCTGTACTCAGATATTGTTGCTTCCCCTGACTCGTCTATGATCGAGCTCTTGTATTCGAGCCCTCGAGGCCCCTGGCTTGTAATATGATGCTTGTATGACTTATTTTATTTGTAGAGTTGTGTTGTGATATCTACCCATGAGTCCTTGATCTTGATCGTACACATTTGCGTGCATGATTAGTGTATGGTCAAATCGGGGTCGTCACAAGTTGGTATTAGAGCCGACTGCCTGTAGGAATCCCCCTTCCAACTCCTTGGCTGAAGTTGAGTCTAGTCATTGCAAAACTTTTACTAACATGGTTGTGTGGCTTACGGGCCCACGTCGCAATTGGGTGGTATTAGAATCTTTTACTCCTTGATCTTTACTCCGGGATTCTGAACTCTCTTCTATTCGGGTTAAATGATTTTTACTAAAATCTAACTTTAGGTTCTCGAAAGTACTTGCTCCCGGTGAGCCCCTTCAGTCCAGATGATCGCCGGCTGCACCAGAAGATTTCGAAGATACTCTCCGATATTCTCTCGAGACCTTGTGCCCGTTGCTTTTGCAATTCCCTTCCACCGAAATATCCCTATGGATAGATACTTACACCTGTCGTGCTTACTTTTATTCCCAGTCGATCTTGTTATTACAAGATACCCCGAGAATATTTGGTGCCTACTGCCTTGCAGTTCTTCGCCACCGGAATACCCCTAAGGATAAATTCTCGCACTTTCCGAGTATCCGCTCATCCCCAGTTGTTAAGGTGTTTCACAAAAGTTTTTGAAATGCCATTCAATCTTCCGAAGATCTTCAACAACCTATTGCTCTTGAAATTCTTGCTTGCTTGCTTGCATTGGGATTAAATCCTATAAGTCTGGTAATCTTATTGGCATCCTATGTCATCATCATTTTAAGTCCGCTAATTCAATATGTTGAGGATGCTTGCCTTCCTCAGTCGAATCCTAGAATTCATCCTTATGGCTCAGACGTCAGTTGGATATGAGCTGCTTCTTGACCAATCAATGCCTTGATCGGTTGTGCTTCTAAGTCTATTGAACTTATTCATTTTCGATCAGAACGTTTGCTTATGATCCCTTGTTTTGGAAATCATAATTCCTTTGTTATCTAAACATCGAATTATTCAGATGTTCTATAATATGATGCTGTGCATTCTTTCTTTGTCTGATTGAGTACCAATACTCACATCAGCTCCGTTGTGGATCGCCCGATCCATTGTTGGATTTCATCCGACATCGTCCTTCATATTCAATAACCTTGTGAGCCTTTCCACGGGTATATAATGCCTTTGGTAAATTGTGTCCTCCGCTTTGTCAACCATGCTCTACTTTTGAGCTTGTGTTATTTACTCCTGAAGTTCGTGGTACATGTTCTAAGAAGCCCCGATGGCTTGAACCTATGCCTTCCTTAATATGTGTGAACTCGAAAGTTTTCACGAGTCATACTCTTCTGGTATTTTGCCAGATAAAATTTCAACACTACAACTTCATCGAACGCGAGAAGTAAATGAAAGGTTATGCATTGGAGAAGTGGGAGTCGACCTTGAACTTTGTGTTCATGCCCATGGACATGATGTAGATCCTATCATGGAAACTTCTAGTAATAATAACTATTTCCTTGATATAATATCATCTGGTACCTGTGAATTGATCCTTTGCTATCATGGCTCCGACCATGATTGATCCCCTTTGATTCCATTTCTCAGACAAGATGAAGTACTTGTCTTCGGCAGATCACTTCACGTGTCCACCCTCTACTCTGCTCTACCGTCGAGTATTACAATCTGGTATCTCAAGAATATCATGGAACATCATAACTTCTTATGGGTTCTTCATCAATTGTTATTACTCACCAGGTCCAATTGTTCTTAGGTTCTAGGTTGTTGTCAACCGAGAACACCGACTAGTGAAATTATTCCGCACTACAAATCAAATACCCCTAGTATTTTACTGGGAAATTCTGAATTCAATCTGGTCATTCCTAGACTATCGACTGCATCCTGGTCTTCCTATCTTTGGCTGTGCTATCTCGTCCTCCTCTGGTGCACGAGTTCTTAAGTGTGTGAGCACGACTTACGTCGAGCTTTCAACATCATGTTGCTTGTCTTGAAAGGCAACTTTGGTTCTGAGCTTGCATCTTATATATTGATCCTATAACTTGTCGCTTCGTTATTCCCTTTCTTGTTGCCGTTGATGTTTGATTGCATCTTCATGAAACCTTTCGACAAAGGGTCTGTGATGTGTAAATTCAAAACTTCTAGCAACCCTATTGCTTTGCAGTTATTGGTCTATAGTTTCATTCTAAGGCTATTTGCTTATTGAATCATCATTCAAACATTGATCGTGCTACCTAGTCCAGATTCCTGGGTGCACCCTTCTATCATTGTTCAGTTGTGTATGTTTCCCTCGAGCATACATCATCATATCATTTGATCCGACAAATGATATTTCCTTGTTCACATAATTGTGGAAATCCATCCTTTGGAAATCTCGATGATTTGTTGCTGAGCCTATCAGCCACCTCCTCAGCCTCTCCTTGGTTTACTGATGAACTCTTGTTTCAGAGCTCACTTCCATAGATCATTTTTGAGAATCTCACAAATGTCATCTCGTCAAATTATGTAGCACCTTTTCTTCTTAGGCATCCTGAGTCTGAGGTATCCTGACACCAATCAGATCTAAATCTTGGTCAGATATGATGGTTGGAACATTTTTCAAGAGACATATCATTGGTCCTTATATGACCCGGTAAGGTGATGTCATGCCTAGCCCACCTGACCGGCAGACCTAATGTTTTAGTTTCCTTTTTAGCAAGGTTAACCATTCTTCCATGAGGAAATGGAATGACTTTTTTTTGTAAATTGTTCTTGATGAATCCTTTGTATATCCAAAGCCCGACCTTTGTTTGAAGACCATGTCAGTGCTATCTCGAAGCATGTATGTGGTACTCCTATGATCGATAAGAACACTTGAAGCACAATGCTAAATTTTCTTAATCAAATTATCCAAACATCGTTGTATGGATAATGTCATGAAATTTTTCTCCCCTACCTAAAAGGTTTTCTACATTATATCCTGTCATGGATATCATGCTCTGCTTGTCCTTGGGAAGGGTATACCCCTGGTATATGTGTCAAACACATTATCCTTTCCACTGTTCTGTTTGATCTGATGATCATATTTTCCTTCCATTGGTTTGTTTAAACCTCCTTGTGATCTATAATATGTAAGCAATAATATTTCCCTGCTTATGTAAACACCTCGTTGTACCACTCTGTCCGCAAGACCCTGTTGCGGTTGTTGATGACATTCGGTAACCACCGATGGACGAGAACTTTGCCTATTGGTCCGCCTCGTTTCAACGAGCAGGAAAATGGTTCTCTCCGTCCCTCGCCCTTGGTACCGATGTTGTTGCCGACCTAACCGACAGACTATCCTCTGACATGCCTTGCTTTCATGCCCGTGCAGGACGTCACCACCCTTCCTGCTTTTAACCCACATGGTGGGCCCATAACCCACAGTTCCTCAGGATCGAAACTTGACTCTCCTGTACACCCCCTGTTCCCAAAGTTATTCCTCACGCGTGGCCTCGTGTGTAATTCACGAGCCACCTTCCGATGAGATCATCAATCTGGTATCAGGCGCAGTACTTATTCCCATTGCTCTGAACCCCTTTCACACTTCGCTTCAGGCAACAAAGGATTGCCTAAGCGCTTGAAACTTCTATTTTTCACCTTCTTGCTTTGCTCTCGATATTGTCTTAAATTTCAATTCGAGAGTTACTTTCTGCTACCTTCCTCGTTGTTGTCTACCAGATAGTCTACCCTGCAGAGGTCCATTCTTCCGGTATACCCCCTTAATCTTTCGTTAGTATGATGAAGACTCCGAAGGAAGGATGGCCACTTCATCATGATGACCTGGAGCAGAGAAATGAAGACATCACCAAAAAGGGATCAACTACTTCGGAAAGAGCAATTAAGACCGAGAACACTCGCTAGAATTTCGTAACTAGAATATTCTTCCCCCCTTACGCCTCCTAAATCTCGGGACGAGATTTCTTGTAGTGGAGGAGAATTGTGACGCCCGGATAATTAAGCTACAGTGATCCTCCGCTAATGATGCCACGTCGCCTCGGTTACTGTTGATAAACCCTAGATAATTCAAAACCGAAACAAATTCAAAATTTAATTACAGGAAAACAATAAAAGTTTTTAAACATTAAAATAAAAATGTTCGGTTTGTACTAAATATTACATAGATAATTATGGTGTAGAAGATACAGTTTTATAAAATGCATAAATATTTTAAATTGAATTAAAACAGAAAAGAAAGAAATAATAAAAGAAAACAGAAAACAAACAAACAAACAATCAAAAAAAAAGAGAACAACCCCCCCCCCCACATGGGCCAACCGGCCCAGCCGGCCAACCCAACTGGCCCAG
>NC_041392.1:585044894-585058926 GCF_002162155.2 Triticum dicoccoides | reverse complement strand
CCGCCCCGCCTTTGCCTTGCCGCGTCGCCCGCTCGCCGGTGCACCGGCGCCCGCGCCCGCCAGCCGCCCCGTCGGGTGCGCCCCTGCGAGGGCCATCGCCCGTTCGGGCTGCACCCGATACCCGCACGCCCGCAAAGGCCCCTAGGGCCTATGACGAACGGGGCCCACACCCAGAACAAAATTGTAAATAATAATAATAATAATAATAAAAATAATTAACTAATTACTTAATTAATTAAAGAATTAATTAACTTAATTAATTTTGATTAATTAAACTAAAACAACTAATTAAGCCTAACTAATTAACCTAATCCCTAATTAGCTAAAAACAGTCAATGACAGGGGGGTCCCACCCCTGTTGACCAGTCAAACGTTGACTGGTCAACTGGGTCCCTCTGGCCCACCTGTCGGTCACTGGGTACACTTTTGTGTACACTATGCTGGGTGCGCCTAGCAATTTAGCAATTATTTTCGAATTAAAAATAATTCCAAAAATTAATAAAATCTTTAGAAAATCATATCTTTTAATCTGTAACTCGGATTAAATTATTTTTAACATGAAAGTTGCTCAGAACGACGAGACGAACCCGGATACGCAGCCCGCTCATCCGCCACACACCCCTAACATATCAAACTCGCAACTTTCCCCCTCCGGCTACTCTGCCCGAAAACGCGAAACACCGGGGATACTTTCCCGGATGATTTCCCCCTTCACCGGTACCACCTTGTACCGCGTTAGGGCACATCTAGCATCACGCCTTGTCATGTCATGCATTGTTTGCGATATATTTATTGTTTCTTCCCCCTCTTCTCTCGCTAGACACCGAGATCGACGCTGGTGCTACCCAGTACGACTACAGTGTTGACGACCCCTCTCTCTTGCCAGAGCAACCAGGCAAGCCCCCCCCCTTAATCACCAGATATCGCCTACTCTCCTCTATAATGCTTGCATTAGAGTAGTGTAACATGTTACTGCTTTCCGTTAATCCTATTCTGATGCATAGCCTGTCCTTGCTACTACTGTTGATACCTTTACCTGCAATCCTACTTACTTAGTATAGGATGCTAGTATTTCCATCTGTGGCCCTACATTCTTGTCCGTCTGCTGTGCTATACTATCGGGCCGTGATCACTCGGGAGGTGATCGCGGGTATATACTATGTACATTATACTTGATACATGTGGTGATTAAAGACGGGTCGGCTCGTAGGAGCACCCGCGAGTGGATCTTTGAGGTGGAGCGACAGGGCAGGTTCAGACCACCTAGGAGAGGTGGGCCTGGCCCTGGTCGGCGTTCGCGGATACTTAACACGCTTAACGAGATTTGGGTATTTGATCTGAGTCTGGCCATCTGGCTTATACGCACTAACCATCTACGCGGGGACAGTTATGGGCACTCGACGTCGTGGTATCAGCCGAAGCCTTCGTGACGTCAGCGACTGAGCGGCGCGCGCCGGATTGGACTGGAACGCCTACTAGGCTAGGTCTGCTTCCGGCCGCCCTCGCAACATGCAGGTGTGCAATGGGCGATGGCCCAGACCCCTGCGCCATAGGATTTAGACCGGCGTGCTGACCTCTCTGTTGTGCCTAGGTAGGGCTGCGACGTGTTGATCTTCCGAGGCCGGGCATGACCCAGGAAAGTGTGTCGGACCAAATGGGATCGAGCGTGTTGGGTTATGTGGTGCACCCCTGCAGGGAAGTTAATCTATTCGAATAGCCGTGATCTTCGGTAACAGGACGATTTGGAGTTGTACCTTGACCTTATGACAACTAGAACCAGATACTTAATTAAACACACCCTTCCAAGTGCCAAAAACAATCGGTGGTCACTCTCTCACAGGGCGACGAGGGGAGGATCATCGGTTAGGGTTATGCTATGCGATGCTACTTGGAGGACTTCAGTCTACTCTCTTCTACATGCTGCAAGATGGAGGTGGCCAGAAGCGTAGTCTTCGATAGGATTAGCTATCCCCCTCTTATTCTGGCTTTCTGCAGTTCAGTCCACCGTTATCGCCCTTTACACATTTACCCATGCATATGTAGTGTAGCTCCTTGCTTGCGAGTACTTTGGATGGGTACTCACGGTTGCTTTCTCCCCCTTTTCCCCCCTTTCCTTTCTTCCTGGTTGTCGCAACCAGATGTTGTAGCCCAGGATCCAGACGCCACCGTCGACGACGACTCCTACTACACCGGAGGTGCCTACTACTACGTGCTGCCCGCTGACGACGACCAGGAGTAGTTTAGGAGGATCCCAGGCAGGAGGCTTGCGCCTCTTTCGATCTGTATCCCAGTTTGTGCTAGCCATCTTATGGCAACTTGTTTAGCTTATGTCTGTACTCAGATATTGTTGCTTCCGCTGACTCATCTATGATCGAGCTCTTGTATTCGAGCCCTCGAGGCCCCTGGCTTGTAATATGATGCTTGTATGACTTATTTTATTTGTAGAGTTGTGTTGTGATATCTACCCGTGAGTCCTTGATCTTGATCGTACACATTTGCGTGCATGATTAGTGTACGGTCAAATCGGGGTCGTCACAGTTGGTCAACATTATAGTTTTTTTACTAAATGTTGTTGCATTCAGCATGATGTTGGTGATGCAATTTTTGTGCTAGATGACTATGAACACGTGACCAAGAAATATGTAACATTGCAGCTGAAAGAAACTCATTGCAGAACATGTTGATACAAGTTATGGTGACCAAGAAATAGATCCAAACTCATTGCAAAAAGGTTCCAATCATTATGGTTCCACCTGGGTAATACATGATCAACAATTGATCCAAACTCACAAACTGACATCACTGTGGAACAATTGTTACATATCCCAGCATTGCAAGTTTGTGAATGTTACCCTAAGCAGAACAACACCCCGAGTGAACATAACATAGTACAAAAGACATCATAGCATCATAACACATCCCATCATTGTAAGTTTCCCCTGAAGACATCAAACATAGATGTTTTCTTGGCCTTTTAGGCATCACTTGGTCTTCCTGAGCTTTTCTCTTACTAGCAGCAACAGTTTGCCTCCCCATCTCCTCCTTCCTTGCAGCTTCTCTTTCTGATGCAGTAGCTAGCCTCTAACTTTGTCTCTCAGACTCTCTCTGTGCAGTATCAACTTGCCTCTTTGCAAGTTTCTTTTCTTTATTCTCAGCTGCTATAGCCTTCTTTTTAGCTTGGTTCTTTGCTTTATTCTCAGCTGCTATGGCCTTCTTTATCTCTGCAATTATCTTCTTTGTCTCAACTACTGCCTGCTTATACTTCAGCTTATCCTCTCCTCTTCTCCCTCTTCTTGGCTGCTGCCTCCTCTTCCTTGCTGCCACTGATATCTTCTTTTCAGCTTGCTCGTGTCTTTTCCTGGCAGTATATTCTGCTTTCTTCTGTTGTTCTTCTCTCCTTGGTGCAAGTAGAGCTTGTTTCTTGTCCTCTAGTTCCTTGCCTCTCTACTTCTTTAGGGCTAGCAACTTCTTGGCCAATTCACCTTGACCAATGGTGCTTGTGCTAGAGCTTGGACGTGATTGGTTCATCAAAACATGTATAGCTGAGATGAAGGTGGACTCTGGAACAGGACTTGGCTCAGTCACTCCTGGTTCTGGCCTCTGCATAAAGTGGAAACAAGACTGCATAAGACCTCACAGTATCATGAGATCATAAGACATTTTAATATATTGAAGCTTACCTGCTGCATCAGGAGATCCACCATAAGATCTTCAATTACTGCATTAGTCTGTGTAGAGTTGTCATCCTGTGCATACAAAATCAGGAGATCCAAGTTAGCTTCTTTCAACAACTTCCATTCTACTAGCAAATATAGTAGAGGTCTTGAGCAAACCAGCACAAATAAAAGCAAGACCTAGGTATTTGCTTCTTGAGTTGGATTTGCTTGTTGACTATTACCTCAGAAGGTGCTTGCACACTTGCATGTTTGGAGGAGGCAGTCATGCCTTCAAGTGTGGGCAACCCTTCCTATTGTGATCTGGCTCACCACATTACTTGTAGTGGATCATCACACCATGCCTAGGCAGCTTCTTGACACCATTGTTGCAAACCACTTCTCTTGGAGCTTTCCTTCTGGTTGTGCATGGTCTTCCTACATGTTTTTTATATAGTAGGAGCTCAAGGGGTGGGGGCATTTATGTTTTCCCACTCTGTCTTGGCTTTACACGGGTATATAATGTTGTTGTAGGCCTTCTTAAAATTTCCATAGAGTAGCACTCATACTAGCTGTAAAGGATCAACTCTTTCATGTCTTGCACAAGCTATAACATGCACACATGGGACCCCACTCTTCTCCCATCTCTTGCAACTGCATTCATTGTTGTGCCAGTCCACAATGTAATCAGTTCCTTTGTCCCCAACCCGAAACATTCCATCTCCCCCTTCCCCATGCACATAGCATGTACTTGCCCATTCAATCATCTTCTCCACCTTTTTCTTGATCTTGGGGCAGATGTGCCCTATCATTTTTTCAGCCTCTTTTAGTTTGGTATAGTGCCTTGTCATCCATTGGTCTTTGATCCCGTCAAACATGGATAACATAGAAATCTCTCTTGCATCTAGGATGTACCTATGGAAACAAATATCAATAGACAATTCACATAAGTTAGATGTTCAGTAGTAAGGTCCCTTATTGAAGACCTCACAATTGTTATTCAGTAGGATATCATACTGTAACGCCCCAGACACACCCGCCGGTGGTCGTTACTCCTGGCGGGATCTAGACTGGCCCCACAGATCAATACTAGTCTTTTCTGCGCACTTTGTCCTCACTCGTGCGCACCCGGGAGCAACTTCCCGGTCGGTCACCCATCCTGACACTACTCCAAGCTGAGCACGCTTAACTTTGGAGTTCTGTCCGAATGGGCTACCGGAAAAGAAGGAATTCCTTATTGATATGAGTAGTCTATCATCCCTAATAAGCCAGGCCATCACATACACCCCCACTCAGAGGAACCGACGTCCTCGTCGGGCCACAGGAACGTTCCCCCTTGGCACAAACGTCTGTGCTTCCAGTCCGGTACATGTGCCATGCCGGGTGCCACGACGGGTCACAAACGTCATGAACAACATGACCACGCACCTGTCCGCAACCATCCGTGTAACCGCGAGGGTCGGCTCTGATACCAACTTGTAATGCCCCGGACAGACCCGCCGGTGGTCGTTACTCCTGGCGGGATCTAGACTGGCCCCACAGATCAATACTAGTCTTTTCTGCGCACTTTGTCCTCACTCGTGCGCACCGGGGAGCAACTTCCCGGTCGGTCATCCATCCTGACACTACTCCAAGCTGAGCACACTTAACTTTGGAGTTCTGTCCGAATGGGCTACCGGAAAAGAAGGAATTCCTTATTGATATGAGTAGTCTATCATCCCTAATAAGCCAGGCCATCACACATACAGTGGCTCTAGATCATGTGACCAATTGTATGCATCAATACTTATCTACTTCATCTCATTCATATGTTGCTCATACTTAGTTGTTGTGTTGCTTCTACCAATCTTCCACAACTGATTCTTCAGTACATCACCTTTGTGTAGCTGCTGAAAATTCTGCCTCATGTGTCTCACACAGAACCTATGTTCTGAATCTGGAAACACCTCATCAACAACATTGATTAGTCCTTGCAAAGGTTAAAGAAAAACAATCAATCAAAAGCCCACTAGGTAACACAAGACAACAATGCAGTCAAAAGCTCATAAGGTAAAATAAGCTAATAATGGAATTTGTACCTTCTGTTTGTCACTCATAATTATCCATGGGGCAGTGTTAAAAATTCCCAAATCATTTTTCAATCTCTCCAAGAACCAACACCAATTGGGTTTGTCCTCCACTTCAACAACAACTATTGCAATTGGAAATATACAGTCATTTGGATCTATTCGAACAACACCGAGCAACTGTTCTTTATACCTTATTTTAGAATGGCAGCCATCTATAAAGATGATAGACCTGAAGGAACCCTCTTTTGCAAGCATCTAGACACATGCAGGCCTTTGTTGAACCTTGCTTCTTCATCGAGTACCATGAAGAAAGAGCTACTTGGGTTACTCCTTATTTCATTGCATAGTCCCATAACAATTTGTATGGCCCTTTCTCATCACCATGGATGATCTTCATAGCTAGCCTCCTGGCCCCGTGCAATTTGGTCCTTGTTTTAGTCATGTGCCACACCTTTTGCACAACCCTAGAGAAGCTTCTCAAGTTCATATCCTGATCAGCTATGAGGCTCTCCAAATACATTTGGGCAGTGAATGGAGTAATGAAAGCCTTGATATTGCACTTCTTTGTGTAGGTATGTTCATTGACATACTTCTTTACCATGTAGCACTTGGTTAAGCTATCATAATAGGCCCACATATACCAAGTACAATCATCATCACATTTGGCCTTTAATATTTTCCTATCATTGACAGGCAATGTGACATCAACTCTATTCTTGGAGCAATACTCTTTGATGGCTTTCCTGAGCAGTTCAACTGTTTGAAAAACTTGGCCATCATGGAATTAGGACTGTGTAGGTCCTCTTCCCTAAAAGCCGTGAACTTCGTGTACACTTCTTCATCATATTCATCTGGTAGTCACAAATCATCACCTTCAAACTCATATAGTTCATCCTCTTGCTTCTCTTTTCCTTTATCTCCACCTTTCTCTTTTCCTTTGTCTAAATTCTTTTCTTTTCCACTAGCTTTAATAGCTCCATGTTTCCCTTTCACCTCTTTATCCTCAGGTTCATCCATGTTAACATTGTCTACATATAGATCATCATCACCATCAGTAATGTTATAACCACTGTCTACTATGGCACTAGGATCAAAGTCTGAATCACTGCCAACATCTGGATTTGCTGCTACCATTGCATATAAAGAATTGAATTGTCTTCTTGTTCTAGCGCTCACAACTTCTTGCTCTAGTTGTGATCCCTCGGGTTGTGGTTCTGCTGCCTCAGGTTATGGTTGTGCTACCTCAAGTCGTGGCTGTGCTACCTCAAGTTGCGGTGGTTGTATCACAACAGTGTATGGCTCTTCCATATTTTCATCTTCATGATTGCCAACAGAGCATTTTCTCATTGCAAAGACATAGTTACTGAAATCATTTGATGGACTCTATAGGTAAATTACGTGTATAGGAATAGGATGCGCTTCTTCTTCATTTTCATATACATCACTGTCATGTCTTTTGGCCTCGTCAACGCTCCTTCGACTTTCTCTCGCATGATGAACTTCATCTTCAACCCCTACACAAATGACTTCGTCTTGGTCTACCTCGATGACATTTTGGTCTTTTCCAAGAACAAGGAAGATCATGCCAAGCACTTGCTTTTGGTGCTGGATAAGCTCAGAGAACATCAGTTCTGTGCCAAGTTTTCAAAGTGCGAGTTTTGGCTCGATGAGGTTCTCTACCTTGGGCATATCATTTCTACCAAGGGCATAGCGGTGAATCCTGAGAAGGTGTTTGCAATTGTGAATTGGGAACCACCTCAAAACATGAAGCAACTCTGCAGCTTCCTTGGTCTCGCAAGCTACTGTCGAAGGTTCATTGAAAACTTCTCTAAGATTGCAAAGCCGCTTTCCAACCTTCTCCAGAAGCACGTCAAGTACGTTTGGTCTCCAGAATGTGATATCGCTTTCAACACCCTGAAAGAGAAATTAGTCACTGCTCCAGTTCTGACTCCTCCTGATGAATCCAAACCGTTCGAGGTCTTCTGTGATGCCTCTCTTCAAGGTCTTGGTGCAGTGTTGATGCAAGAGAAGAAAGTTGTGGCCCATACTTCTCGCTAGTTGAAGCCCAATGAAAAGAACTGCCCCACTCATGACCTAGAGTTGGCGGCAGTTGTGCATGCTCTTTTGACTTGGAGACATCTCTTATTGGGAAGAAAAGTGGACATCTTCACTGACCACAAGAGTCTCAAGTAGATCTTCACTCAGCCTAATATCAACCTCAGGCAGACTTGTTGGGTCGAAATGATTCAAGAGTATAATCCGAGCATCGAATATATTCCAGGCAAGGCCAATGTAATTGCTAACGCATTGAGCAGGAAGGCTTACTGCAACAGTTTGATTCTCAAGCCTTACCAACCCGAGCTTTGTGAAGCTTTCCGCAAACTCAATCTGCAAGTTGTTCCTCAAGGTATCCTCGCCAACCTCCAAGTCTCTCCTACTTTGGAAGATCAGATTCGCGAGGCTCAACTTCTTGATGCTATGGTGAAGAAGGTGAAGATTGGGATTGCCAAGAGTCAATCCAAGTACAAGTGCTATCGCCTTGATGACAAGGATACTCTATTCTTCGAGGATCGCATTGTTGTGCCTAAAGGTGACCTTCGTAAAGTCATTATGAACGAGGCTCACAATTCACTCCTCTCCATCCACCCTGGGAGCACAAAAATGTACCATGACCTCAAGCAGGCATATTGGTGGACTCGAATGAAGCGCAAGATTGCTCAGTTCGTGAACGAATGTGATGTCTGCAGAAGAGTGAAGGCAGAACACCAACGACCAGCTGGTCTCCTCCAACCTCTTGCCATTCCAGAATGGAAGTTTGACCACATTGAGATGGACTTTGTGACTGGATTTCCAAATTCCAAGCGTGGCAATGATGCTATATTCGTTGTCATCGACAAACTCACTAAAGTGGCTCATTTCCTTCCTATCAAAGAGTCTATCACAGCAGCTCAATTGGCAGAGCTATATACCTCTCGGATTGTCTCTCTGCACGGTATTCCGCAGTTGATTTCTTCAGATCATGGCAGCATCTTCACCTCCAAGTTTTGGGATTCTTTTTAGAAGGCCATGGGCACCAACATCTGTTTTAGCACAACTTTTCATCCTCAAACTAGCGGCCAAGTCGAGCGTGTCAATCAGATTTTTGAAGATATGCTTAGGGCTTGCGTTATCTCTTTTGGTGTGAAGTGGGAAGATTGTCTTCCATATGCCGAGTTCTCCTACAACAACAGCTTCCAAGCGAGTTCGGGCAAGGCCCCATTTGAAATTCTCTATGGCAGGAAGTGCCGTACTCCTCTTAACTGGTCAGAGACTGGTGAACGTCAACTTCTTGGCAATGATTTGATCACAGAGGCAGAAGAGATGTGCAAAGTCATTCGTGATAACCTCAAAGCAGCGCAATCGCGCCAGAAGAGCCACTATGATAGTAAGCATCGTGATTTGGCTTTCGAGATCGGGGACCATGTTTACCTCCACGTCTCTCCAATGAAAGGTACTCGTCGCTTTGGTATCAAAGGGAAGCTTGCCTCAAGATACGTGGGTCCTTTCAAGATCGTCAGCAAGAGAGGCGATCTCACCTATCAACTCGAACTTCCCTCCAACTTTGCAAATGTGCATGACGTGTTCCATGTCTCTCAGCTCCGCAAGTGCTTCAAGACCCCTGACCGCACCGTCAACTTCGAAGACATTCATCTCCAATAAGACCTTTCTTATCGTGAGCACCCAGTTGCTATTCTTGAAGAAACTGAGCACAAGACTCGCAACAAGTCAATCAAATTCCTCAAAGTCAAGTGGTCACACCATTCCGACCGTGAAGCCACCTGGGAACGCGAGGATCACCTCCGTTCTGAGTACCCGGAGTTTTTCCAGTCCTAGATCTCGGGACGAGATCCTTTCGTAGTGTGGAGTGTTGTAACACCCCGGATGTAATTTACCTTATATGTACCCCAACTCTTGCCGTTTCCGGCACTAAGTTATTTTATTTCCTTGTTGTCGGGTTTTTGTCTCCGTGTGTTGTTGTCTTTGTCATGCATCTCATATCATGTCATCATGTGCATTGCATTTGCATACGTGTTCGTCTCATGCATCCGAGCATTTTCCCCGTTGTCCGTTTTGCATTCCGGTGCTCCTATGTCCTCTGGTGGTACTTTCTACCTCTTTTCGTGTGTGTGGGGGTTAAACACTTCCGGATTGGACCGATACTTGCCATGCGGCCTTGGTTTACTACAGGTAGACCGCCTGCCAAGTTTCGTACCATTTGGACTTCGTTTGATACTCCAACAGTTAACCGAGGGACCGAAAAGGCCTCGTGTGTGTTGCAGCCCAACACCCTTCCAAAGTGGCCCAAAACCCACCTAAACCTCCTCCATCATCTAGAGAGTTCGATCACGATCGTGTGGCCGAAAACCGCACTCCATTTGGAGCTTCCTAGCTCCCTCTACCCCTATATATAGATCCCCTTCCGAAAATCCCGGATCCCCTCGTCTCAAACCCTAAAAAAATCGCCCCGCCGCCACCGGACACGTTCGGCCGCCGCCGGACGAATCCCGCCGCCACGCCCAGCCTATCAGCGCGCGACACGTGGCGCATCCGCCGCCGGCCTGCCAGGCCCGCCTCCGGCCCCCGCGGCCCACATCGCCCGAGCGCTGCCCCTCGGCCTCCCTTCGCCTCGCGCCGCCGCCCGCTTCGTCTCCGGTCGCCGCCGCCTGTTCTCCGGCCACCGCGACCTCGCCGGAGTTCATCTCCGCGCCGGCCGCCTCGACCTACCTCGCCGACGACGACCAAGGCCGCCACCTCCTCCTCCGGCGCGCGCCGCCGTGGACTCGCCGTCCCCTGCCGCGACCACCTCGCCGGCAGGACGACCTCCTCCTCCGCCGGATCCCCATCACCGGCGACCTCAAACTCCGGCGCCGTCGTTCCTCGGGAGCCGAGCCGCTACAGGGATCGGGCCGATCCAGATCTGGGAGTCTTCGGTTGACCTAATTTCCCCCCGAATCCTAGTTTTTTTGCATTCTCTCTGATGCCATAACTCTGCATCCGTAGCTCCGATTCATGCGTGTAGCACATCAAAATGTTCGTCTCGACGAGTACATCATTTCATCTCATTGCATCATTTTCATTTGAGCTCATCTTGATGCCCGAAATGCTGTTGGAAGAGGGCTATGTGATGAATTTGTCAGATCTGTTTCAGCAAATAGCTATTTGTCATTTTTGCCATGTTTAATGTGTGCATGCTACGATCCTGAGCTCTACATGTGTTTTGTAGAATGCCATGTTATCTTTACAGGGATGTATGCCATGTATTTTTGTGATATTTGTGGTGACTAGCACAAGCTTGCAAAGTAGCGTAATCGGTAATGCTGATTTCAGGGACTTAGAATTTCACTAAGTCCTTGTCCTGATTTTGTTTTTATGGCATATGTTCATGTTGTTTCCTAGTGACCCGTGCCTCTTTTGAGGATGATCAGTAAAGATGTTTTGTTAATATTGTGGTGCACTATCCATCCATGTCTTTTTTTGCATTTATAGAGCACCCTAGCTTGAGTCAATCGAGCTCTACTTTTGCTATAAAATGATCCTGGCAGATTGTTGACATGTTTAGCGATTTTGCCGAGGATGTTTCTATTGATCCGTGCCTGCTATATTGTTGTTCTTGCCATGCATAGCTCCTATGATATGTCTTCTTGATGGGTGTATGCTTAGTTGGTCATGACATGCTCTGTAGTGAGTGCATCGAGCTCGTAAACATGCCTACTCGTTAACTGTTTTGCATGCTCCAGTTTTTCACTAAGTCTGAATCTGTTTATGTTTTTGCCATGTTCACATGCTTGCAATTGTATTTTCTGATCCCTTTTGGCTCAAGGTCACTAAGGGACTTTTATTAAGTGCTTTGAGTAGCTTCATGCCATGCCTTGCTTTGCCATGTTAAGTTCCTGTAGCATGTAGTTTTTATGCTCTAAAGTGTGCTTCCTGATGATAAATTCCAGACCAGTGTTAATTTCACTAAGTCTGAAACCTGTTGTCATTTGCACTTTTGTCATGCTTGTTTGAACCTGTTAATGGATGAATTAGCCACAGCTCAGTGTTTATCTTTTGTCAAGCTTCATGAGTGGATCCCTGCCATGTATTTTATTGTCATGTTTGAGTGCTGTAGCATATTTGTCTTGATGCATTTAGTTGGTCACTTGCTGATTATCGCAGACTGGTGCCATATTTGTTTTGCTTGCCATTTCCAAACCGTGCATCCGATTCCGGTGATCTTTATATCTATTTCAACCGAAATCACCTCACATTTCCAGTGGCACTCTTGGATTTCCAAGTTGAGGCCAGGTTCAATCATTCCTTGTCAAATCTTGCATATGCATCACATACCGCATCCCGCATATCATACCATGTTTGCATCATGTTGTTTGAGCATTGCACGTGGTTGATTGTGTTCCGTTTGCTTGTTGTTCTCGTTTGGGTAGAGCCGGGATACAAGTTCGTGAACGAGGATCCCATTGAGTTCGCTTACGAGGATCAAGTCAACTCTGACAACTTTGCAGGCAAGATGACCATACCCTCGAAATCACTTCTATCTTTGCTTGCTAGATGCTCGCTCTTTTGCTATGCCTATGCTACGATACCTACCACTTGCTTATCATGCCTCCCATATAGCCATGTCAAACCTCTAACCCACCATGTCCTAGCAAACCGTTGATTGGCTATGTTACCGCTTTGCTCAGCCCCTCTTATAGCGTTGCTAGTTGCAGGTGAAGATTGGAGATCATTCCTTGTTGGAACATTGTTTATTGTTGGGATATCACAATATTATCTTGTTATCTTAATGCAACTATATACTTGGTAAAGGGTGGAAGGCTCGGCCTTTTGCCTAGTGTTTTGTTCCACTCTTACCGCCCTAGTTTCCGTCATATCGGTGTTATGTGTTGGGGATACACATAATAGGTAGACCCACGAAGGGTCGAAATATCATAAAGCATGGGGTCCACACAACATGTGGGTCCAGATAAATTTTATACATGCATACTATCCACTCAGACAAGCAGCATACTATCCACTCGACCAAGAAGCATACCATCCACTCGGATGACAGTTCACCACTCGACCGTACGACTCACTCGAATATACGAAGACCAGCAGGCAGCAAAGCAGTCAACATCATTCTTATAGTGAGGGCTTGGTAGCGGGCTGGTATTATGGCATTCATGCCCCACTTTGTAACATAGGAGGTGAGGGGATGACGCACTCTATATAAGCCACCCCCACCACTAGACGAGAGGGCACTTTTTTTTCTACTTCTCTCTCTTTTTCACCATTAGTCTCAGGACTACGGAGATCCATTCTCCTCTCATTGTAATGTCTGGATATATACTAAGATAAAACAATGCCTCTCCGGAGCACGAGACGTAGGGTTGTTATCTCCACCGTGAGAGGCCCGAACTCGCTAAAACCACCGTGTCACCCATATGCATCTTGATAGATCATGCTCCTTTATCCTACCCCTCTCTTATTGTCGGAATCGTTACCACAACAGTTGGCGCCCACCGTGGGGCATGACATCTATCGAACCATGGTGCAAATGGTTTTTCCTTTCAATCTTCAACAACGGATCAACTACCATTGCCAGAGAAATTGGCCGCTAGGGCTCTAGTCATCACACCATTCGTACAAACAAAAGGATCAGGGAAGTATCCATTCGATCTAGTCTTTGTACAATACAATGTCTAACAATGAGTTTGTCTTTTCCTCCTGTAGGATCAGAAACACCCATGCACGATCGATCACGAAGCAGAGAGGAAGAGAAAAGGGCAAGTCATTACCCATCTTTCTTGTATTCTCACGGGATCATCATCAATGGCAACCACCACAAACGGCCACCGGTGCAGCCGTCTGCTGCGCCGTCTCCGGCCTCGTCTACAACGCCGTCTACAAGCTCGTACAGACGCCCTCCGGCGCGGTCCGCCGTGTCGTCTCCGGCCTCGTCTACGACTATGTCGACGAACTCGTACAAACGCCCTCCGGCGCGGTCCGCCCCGTCGTATCCGGCCTCGTCTGCAACGCCGTCGGCGAGCTTGTCCAAACGCCCTCCGGCGCGGTCCGCCGTGCCGTCGACACGTACATATAGCCACCAGTGCGGTCCGCCGCGTCGTTTCCGGCCCGTCTGCGACGTCCCCACGCACGGCCACCTCCTCCCGCCGGTGTCAATCGCGGAAAAAAATTATATGAGACCAGGTCTCATATAAATCAGGTGAGACCCGTCCTGATGAATGACATGTGGCATTCACAAATCACAAAGCATATAATCTCTCCCCC
>NC_041392.1:585038771-585044676 GCF_002162155.2 Triticum dicoccoides | reverse complement strand
CATCAGGATGGGTCTCACCTGCTAATCCGTGAGACCTGGTCTCATAGAATTTTTTCCGTCAATCGCTCTGCGGCTGGGTTTGCATTTGTCACGCATGCATGCAGGCTCACGCATATCCCACGTGCATGCATGTTGAGAACCGAAGGAGAAGAAAGGAAATTTCTTTGATTGACGAATCAATGTTGATTAGTGCATGGCCTAAAGAAGGAAGAATGAAAGGAGAGGAAAGGAAATTGTTTTGATTGCCAAATCAATGTCAAGAGAAAGAAACTGCCATTACATCAATTTGGCAAGAGTTATAGCATGCAGATTCTGGACGTGGGGCAAATCCATCAATGCGTTCGACACGGGCAAGTCCTTTAATGCGTAATTACCAAGGATTTATTGCTCCATGTCTGTCCGGGCTCTGCACCAAGTCGACCTCATCGTCTGCCCGTCGGCGTCCAGCTCCAGCGTCATCGTGCCTGGCTGCCTCCGCTGCATGGTGCCCTTGGCCACTAGCAGCCACCCACCTCGAGCGGAGGGAGCAGCACTCATGGGCACATCCACGCCGAACCTCATCAACGCTTGTGAGCCCAGCACTTCGCGTCGGTTTGTCCAACCAGCTCCACACTGACCGAGTCACAGCCTAACTGTGGTTCACTCGGATGGGCAGGAGCACTCAGACGAGACGTCCACTCAGAATGGCGCTCATTTGGCCATGAAGCCTCTGCGTTCACTCGGCCGTTTCACCTCTTTGCTCAGCTGGTTAATATCCAGAACATCATCGACAACGAATACAACCGCCAACTTATAAGGCCAAGATTCACTCGGATGGAATTTGTCCACTCGAATGGAACTTGTTCAGTCGGCCGTCCAACTCGGATGGAATTTGTCCACTCGAATGGAACTTGTTCAGTCGGCCGTCCAACCACATCCAGCCGCATATTCACCAACTCCTTCGATGATGGACACTCCAGTGGATGCGTATTCATCACTTGGCCGCTCCAGGTGTCGTCACTCAGCTGAACGCGTCTATATCACGGCCGCCCCGCGCGCCGTCACTCCGCGCATGCGTCTGCATCACTTGGACTCTCCGCATGTCGTCACTCCGCGGAACGCGTCTACTTCACTCGACCGCCCCGCGTGTCGTTATCGGTTGGTCACCTCATAACCATTCGGCCGCTCCGTGCGTTGCCATCGGTTGGTCATCTCATAACCATTCGGCTGCTCCGTGCGTCGTCATCGGTTGGTCACCTCATCATCACACGGCCGCTCCGCGTGTCGCCACTCGATTGGTCACCTCATCACCATTCGGCCGTCCTGCGCGTCGTCAATCGGTTGGTCACCTCATCACCACTCGGTCGCTCCGCGCGTCGCCACTCGGTTGGTCACCTCATCACCATTCGGCCGCCTTGCGCGTCGCCACTCGGTTGGTTACCTCATCACACTCGGCCGCCCCGCGCGTCGCCACTCGGTTGGTTACCTCATCACCAATCAGCCGCTCCGCGCCTCGCCACTCGGTTGGTCATTGTAACGCCCCGAGACCAACGCTCCAGAAGACTTCCAGCTATTCCGAGATTCGTCGTGTGATTTGTTTTGTTCGTTGCATTCATCCTTGCATCATGTTGCATTTCATCATGCTCATCATGTGCATTATGTGTTTCATGCATGATCACCCCTTGCATCACCCCTCCCCTCCTTCTCTTGCTTCTATTTGGCAAGTACCATTTTTCACTCCTCCTTTAATGTTCATCTCTCCCTCACAATTCAAGCATCATGCCACTCACCTCCCTGCCAAGTTTCACCTATTTTGGAGCTGGTTTGGTTGGGATAAAAAATGCTTCAAGTTGGAACCTAATTCAAACTTGGAATATTTTTTGGCCTTTAAAAATTCCCAAATCAGTTTTATTGAATACTACGCAAATTCAGGACCTTGAGAATTTTGTCACATCTTTCTAAATCCTCCCAAATTCCCCTCTGGTTTTCCTTTTGTTTTCTGTCTGAAGAAAAACGAAAAAGAAAAAAAAGGAAGCAGAGCAGCCCAGCAGCAGAAGCACCCACCAGGGCATCGGCCTCCCAGGCCGGCCCATCCGGCCCAGCCGGCCCCAGCACCTAACCCTAGCCCGACTCCCATCGGTCTCCATCTCTCCCTCGTTCTCCTCCAGCGCCGCTACCCCGTGCCCGATCCCCACGCGCAGCCTCGACCCCCCCTTGCTCCCGTGGCCACTCCCCTCGATCCCCCCCTTCCTCCTGACGCCGCCAGAGAGAGAGGGTAGCGAGCTCCCATGCGCCTTCTCCCCAGCGGCCTCAAGCCCTCGCCGGAGCTGCACCCAAGCCGCGCCGCCGGCCAAGCCCCTCGCCCCCTCGCACTCCAGATCGGGAGAGGAGCTCCCGATCCAGAGTCGGTCGCTGCACCAGGCTTCGTCTCTGCTGCCCGCCTTCGTTCGCCAGTGCCGCGTCTTCCTCCTCTACTCCCGAGTCCTCGCTTCGCAGCTGCGCCTCCCCATCAGCATCTCCGGCGCCCCGGCCTCCCATCGGCCCCTGCTGATGCCATGGTCGCCTCGGCAGCAAGATCGCCTTCGCCTCTCCTGCTGCATCGCCGACCTGCATCGTCTCGGTTTCCCACGACCTCGCGCCGCAGCCATCCTCTTCACCCCGCGTCCCCACCGGCTCCCGTCGCTGGAGTTCATGCCCAAGGCCGCTGCAACCTCACCTTCGGCCATGCCTTGCTTTCCTGTGCTGTTGTTCGCTGCACGCCAAGACCACCCCCGTGGATTTTGCCTAGTACCACTATGACCCGTGTGCGACTAGGCGGATTCACCAAGTACCCCCTCCAGCAAGACCGACGCCTGAACAAGCACACCGGCTCTGTGGATTTCGGCAAGTCCCTCCACGACCGGCGCTTAGTACCACTACGTTTGCCTTGTACATCTACACCAAGACCGGACCGACAAGTACCACGACGTCCGTGAACCACTACCGTCGCCCCGAAGATGTTGGATTCGTCAAGTACCTCTCCGAAAAACGAACGTGTACCACTACTTCCACGACGCCCGTGAACGTCTACCTCCACGACGACCCGTGAACGTCTACGAGATGTCCCACTACCGTCGACCCGTGAACGTCTACTTCCCTCTACGAACTCGATCCGCCCGAAACGCACGCTTCGAAGGTATAACACCGAGACGATGTTCGTGGACCGAATGCATGTTGTATGAGATGCCCGTTTTTGCATCGTGTCCGTTTGTCACTCGTTTCCATGCCACTATCCCGTGGGAACCCGGTAGACGGGATCACCCCACCATCTTCTGCATGTTTCGCACATCCGCACACTTGCTCTTTTGCACCGGTATCTCAATGAGTTATCGGATCATCGGAATGTTGCCGTGGCACCATTTTCGTTATCGTTGCCGTGGCACCATTTTCGTTATCGTTGCCGTGGCACCCCTTTCGTTCCGCCATGGTGACCAAATGCTCCTTAACATGCTTATGTCAACATTTTCATAAAAAAATGCATAAAACTTGCATATGTCATCCGCATCATGATAATAACAATTAAAATGCTTAAAATTGGTGTTGCTTTAAATTGCTAAATGCATATGGGGATTTACCGGATTTGTTGTTTTTATATCCGGCCCCATTTAAATTGTTTAGATGGTATTGTTAGTTTAATTATGCGTCACCTCTTGCTATGTTTAACAACAGTTAATATTGTTGGATAGCATAACCGAGAGAGAACTAAATAATTGATGTGGTGTTTCGTCAATATGCAACTCCGTTGCATATTGAGCTCCACTTAATTTGTAAGATAGTTTGTTGCATTTTGCCATGCCATGCCTCTTTAAACCGGACATGCATCATACTTGGTTGTGCATCATGCCATGTTTGTGCTTGTTGGTTTACCATGTTATTTGTTCCTTTCCGGGTTGCTTCTCACGTTAGCTTCGGTTTCGTTCCGGAGTTGTGAGGATTCGTTCGTCTACGACCGTTTGTCTTCTTCTTGGATTCGTTCTTCTTCCTTGCGGGATTTCAGGCAAGATGATCATACCCTTGAAATCACTACTATCTTTGCTATGCTAGTTTGCTCGCTCTTTTGCCATGCCAATGCTACGATGCCTACCACTTGCTTGTCAGCCACCCAAATTGCCATGTTCAACCTCTAACCCACCATATCCTAGCAAACCGTTGATTGGCTATGTTACCGCTTTGCTCAGCCCCTCTTATAGCGTTGTTAGTTGCAGGTGAAGATCGAAGTTTGTTCCTTGTTGGAACATGGAGATGTTGTTCCTTGTTGGAACATGTTTACTTGTTGGGATATCACAATATATCTTACTTAATTAATGCATCTATATACTTGGTAAAGGGTGGAAGGCTCGGCCTTATGCCTGGTGTTTTGTTCCACTCTTGCCGCCCTAGTTTCCGTCATATCGGTGTTATGTTCCCGGATTTTGCGTCCCTTACGCGGTTGGGCTATAATGGGAACCCCTTGACAGTTCGCCTTAAGTAAAGCTTCTCCAGCAATGCCCAACATTGGTTTTACCATTTGCCACCTAGCCTTTTCTTTTCCCTTGGGAGTCGCGCTCCTGAGGGTCATCATTATTTTACCCCCCCGGGCCAGTGCTCCTCTGAGTGTTGGTCCAACCTGTCAGCTGCCGGTGGCCACCAGGGGCAACTCTGGGTTGGCCTACCCGTACCTTGGACAATCTGAGTGTGCCCTGAGAAAGAGATATGTGCATCTCCTATCGGGATTTGTCGGCACATTCGGGCGGTGTTGCTGGTTTAGTTTTACCCCGTCGAAATGTCTTGTTGTACCGAGATACCGAGTCTGATCGGAGTGTCTCGGGTGGAGGTCTATTCCTTCGTTGACCGTGAGAGCTTGTGATGGGCTAAGTTGGGACACCCCTGCAGGGTATTATCTTTCGAAAGTCATGCCCGCGGTTATGGGCAGATGGGAATTTGTTAACGTCCGGTTGTAGAAAACCCGAAGTTGACCTTAATTAAAATACATCAACCGTGTGTGTAACCGTGATGGTCTCTTTCCGGCGGAGTCCGGGAAGTGAACACGGTGTTGGAGTTATGCTTGACGTAGGTTGCTATAGGATCACTTCTTGATCATACTTTTATCGACCGTGCTTTGCCCTCTCTTCTCGCTCTCTTTTGCGATTGTAGCCACCATATATGCTAGTCGCTTGCTGCAGCTCCACCTCATTACTCCATCCTTCCTATGAGCTTGAATAGTCTTGATCTCGCGGGTGCGAGATTGCTGAGTCCCCGTGGCTCACAGATACTTCCAAAACCAGCTTGCAGGTGCTGATGAGTCTGTGCAAATGACGCAACCAAGCTCAGGAGGAGCTCGATGAAGATCTTGTCCTTTGTGTTGTTTCCGTTCTAGTTGATCAGTAGTGGAGCCCAGTTGGGGTCGATCGGGGACCTTTGTCGCATTTGGGGTTCTTCTTTTATTTTGGTTCCGTAGTCGGACCTTGATTGTATCTGTATGATGTAATGCTTTATTCATGTAATTGTGTGAAGTGGCGATTGTAAGCCAACTATGTATCTCTTTCCCTTATGTATTACATGGGTTGTGTGAAGATTACCTCACTTGCGACATTGCTTTCAATGCGGTTATGCCTCTAAGTCGTGCTTCGACACGTGGGAGATATAGCCGCATCGAGGGCGTTACAGTCATCTCATCACCACTCGACCGCCCTGCGCGTCGGCACTTGGTTGGTCAACTCATCACCACTCGGCCGCCCCGCGCGTCGCCACTCAGTTGGTCACCTCATCACCACTCGGCCGCTCCGTGCGTCGCCATCGTTTGGTCACCTCATAACCATTCGGCTGCTCCGTGCGTCGCCATCGGTTGGTCACCTCATAACCATTCGGCCGCTCCGTGCGTCGCCACTCGGTTGGTCACCTCGTCACC
>NC_041392.1:585034727-585036482 GCF_002162155.2 Triticum dicoccoides | reverse complement strand
CACTCGGCCGCCCCGCGCGTCGCCACTTGGTTGGTCACCTCATAACCATTCGGCCGCCCCGCGCGTCGCCACTCGGTTGGTCACCTCATCACCACTCGGCCACCCTGCGCGCCGCCACTCGGTTGGTCACCTCATTAGCACTCGGCCGCCCCACGCGTCGCCACTTGGTTGGTCGCCTCATCACCACTCGGCCACTCGCGCACCTTCAAACAACTAAGTAATTTTACATTCTGTTCTTTCCATCTTCCGGAGTATCCCGTAATTCACACATCACATTCACTCGAAGGCCACGCCACCGAGTGTACCTCTACGCTCGACTGCTTATTTTCACATACTTTCTTAGTACTTGTTATGTGACTCCCGAGTCCAACTTCCATATTTTCGCATACATCATTCATGAACACCATGTGTCATTCTTCATTTCGAGTTTGCATCGGTCCTCCGGGGCTGCAACTCAGTCGAAACACTACACTTCCATTTTATTTGAGCCATTATTCCAATGAGTTCAATCGGATCCGTCGCTTCGACAAGTTCGAACGGATCCTTCACTCTTTCAAATTCTTGCTGGTTAACCAGCAAGTACCTTGCACTCCCAGCGGGTGTCTATGGGTGTTATTAGAACAAATCATTTCAGCACACATCAAATTTCCTTGAGAAATTATTTCGTTGGCTTGTGCCGTTTTTTACACAAGTTACACGATCACTCGACGGCCCTATGCGCCAACTTCATCGCTGCTCGGACTTGGTCACCATACCAGTCCCAGCGCACCACAACACCTACCTTGTCGCTCTGTTGACTTCAAACACATCCGGTCAACCCCTCTGCGGAATCCTCTTCATCGTATCAATAATATAGACCTCGTCAGGCATGAGACAGATATGTCCCTTTTATAATCAAACTTCACACTTCACTCCTTTTTGAGTTTGCCTCTTTCGAGCATCACTCGGAAGCTTCTCCTCATCTTTACCCGAGTCCGACTTGATGAATTGCAAATCATCCATTCAAAACTATATTTCTCGTATTCCGACATGTCCATTGTCGAAGCCTGTAGTACGCTCGGGGGCTACGCCGCACTCGGGGACTACATCTCATTTGGAATGACACTCTCCTGAGTGGTCGAGTACTTCATCACCAGTCAGATCCTTCACTTCAACAAGTGCATTCAATCTGCCACTTTGACAAGTTTTATAATCACCCAGACGCTCTGCGCGCCATCTTCATTCCTACTCAAACTCAGTTGTCATGCCGGTCTTGTTGCGTCGCAACCACACTGCATCAACCTCATCACTACATTAGCTTCGAAAGCATCTGGCTAACTCCTACGAAGACAATTTCAGCCACTTGGCAGGACACACAATCTTTCACTCGGCTGCCCCGCGCGTCGTCACTCGGCCACCCCGCGCATCACCACTTGGCTGGATACGTAGTCCTTCACTCGGTCACCTCGCTCTATCCTCACTCGGCCGTCCCGCATGTCGCCACTCGGTTGTGCACATCTTCACCACTCGGTCGCCCCGCGCGTTGCCACTCAGTTGTGCACATCTTCATCATTCGACCACCTCGCACATCATGAGTCGGCCGCTCCGCGCGTAGCCACTCGGTTGTGCATGCCTTCACCACACGACCGCCCCGCGCGTCACCACTTGGCTGGACACGCATTCCTTCACTCGGCCACCTCGAGCATCCTCACTCGGCTATCCCGCACATCACCACTCGGTTGTGCACGTCTTCACCACTTGGCCGCTCTGCACGTC
>NC_041392.1:585032525-585034319 GCF_002162155.2 Triticum dicoccoides | reverse complement strand
CCCCGTGCGTCACCACTCGGTTGTGCACATCTTCACCACTCGGCCGCTCCGTGCATCGTCACTCAGTTGGTCACCTCATCACCACTCGGCCGCCCCACGCATCGCCATCGGTTGGTCACCTCATGACCACTCGCCCGCCCCGCGCGTCGCCATTGGTTGGTCACCTCATCACCACTCGGCCGCCCCGCGCGTCATCACTCGGTTGTGCACATCATCGCCCCTCGGCCACCTCGCGCGTCACCATCAGTTGGACATGTCTTTACCTCTACACCCCCAGCATGGGAACGACTAAGTTACTCATATGATCAAACCTCATATCACACTCTGTAGCAAGCTTACCTCTTTCGAGCATCACTCGGGGGCTACGCTCAGCCATTGGCCATGCTGCCCTCAGGGGTTACGCCCATTCGATCAACCCATTGATCACATCAGGAGTATCTTTCTGACCATACATGCTCGTTCTGCCGAAAATTTATAAGGGTAGGTACCGTCCACTCAGACGATCGCCCAAATCATTTCTTGAAGTCATCTTCAGGACTGCAAAAGGGTGAAACGATGGTCCTCTACGGATACACTTGGCCCTTATCCTAGGCTCCAAGGCGTCAATTTCACAAACTTGGACTCAGAGATGGCATGCGCTGGTGTTCCCCCGGGATGATGAGTGGCATCTCTCCGGAGAGTCAGCCCACGCACTAGCCTCGCCACTCGGGTTTCATGGCATGTCCATGTCAGACCACTAGTCTATCTCCTCCGGGAGACATACGAATACCACCAAGTTTTTCCTTGTAGTCAACGTACCCAGATCAGTTGGGAAGCACGTCCACTTGGACAAATACACCTTTCACGCAAAATCTAACGGTCAATATAAGAAGTACTACTGGAACGACCACTCCCTGGAGTGTCCAGCTTTTTTCTACAGTCGTCTGTTTCAAAGCCGAGTTCATTCACCGTGCCGAGAGCACGAAGATTCACCTGCTTGACCAAGTTCCAGGCTGAATTTATTCCGTGCTGAGTGCACGGAGATCAGTCCGACTGACTTAGCTCTAGGCTGAGCTTATTTACCATGTCATGCGTCTGAAGATGCATCCGATTCACTCAATTTCATCCTAAAAGATATTTACCGTGTCGACTGCATGGAGGTTTACCAGGAGACTTAAACCCTCTGCCCGACTCATCTAGTTCGACAGAGGCTCGGGGACTACACCCAGTGGGTGCACTCAACGTGCCCCAACCGGAAGAGAACTCAGAAAGAAACATTTTTGCTCGGTCAAGACCAGCTCCAGATCACTCAAGTATTACTCAACTTCCGAGTCGAGGAGAAACAAGCTAGACCAATACCAGATCCTCAAGTACTACTCGACCTCTAAGTCGGAGAGGAACAAGTTCAATCGGTACCAGCCAAGAAGATTTTTACTTTTCTCAGACCCCCGCCGACTGCCCGCAATCGACGGCGGTCTCGGGGACTACACCCAGTGGGTGCACTCAGCGTGCCCCCACTGGAGTAATCTCCACTCGGTACGACCTGACCAGTCCGAGTGATGAACAACAAACAAACAAGTTCTAAAGGCTCCCGCGCGCGTCGCCACTCGGTTAGTCACCTCATCACCACTCGACCGCTCCGTGCGTCGCCATCGGTTGGTCACCTCATAACCATTCAGCTGCTCCGTGCGTCGCCATCGGTTGGTCACCTCATAACCAATCGGCCGCTCCGTGCGTCGCCATCGGTTGGTCACCTCATCACCACTCGGCCGCTCCGCGCGTCGCCACTCGGTTGGTCACCTCATCACCACTTGA
>NC_041392.1:585009868-585031101 GCF_002162155.2 Triticum dicoccoides | reverse complement strand
ATCACCACTCGGCCATCCCGTGCGTCGCCACTCGGTTGGTCACCTCGTCACCACTCGGCCGCTCCGTGCGTCGCCATCGGTTGGTCACCTCATAACCATTCGGCCGCTCTGTGCGTAGCCATCGGTTGGTCACCTCATCATCATTCGGCCGCTCCGTGCGTCGCCATCGGTTGGTCACCTCATCACCACTCGACCACCCTATGCGTCGCCAATCGGTTGGTCACCTCATCACCACTACACCCAGTGGGTGCACTCAGTGTGCCCTCACTGGAAGAGAACTCAGAAAGAAACATTTTTGCTCGGTCAAGACCAACTCCAGATCACTCGAGTATTACTCGACTTCCGAGTCGAGGAGAAACAAGCTAGACCAATACCATATCCTCAAGTACTACTCGACCTCTGAGTCGGAGAGGAACAAGTTCAATCGGTACTAGCCAAGAAGATTTTTACTTTTCTCAGACCCCCGCCGACTGCCCGCAGTCGACGGCGGTCTCGGGGACTACACCCAGTGGGTGCACTTAGCGTGCCCCCACTGGAGTAATATCCACTCCGTACGACCTGACCAGTCTGAGTGATGAACAACAAACAAACAAGTTCTAAAGGCTCCCATCGGCTACCAAAAAAAATTGCTATAAGGTGAGTTTAACGCTCCTCTGTGGACCTGTCTTGAGCCTTCTTCTAGAACTCAAAGCATGGAACTCATAAGTTTGGATCAAGAACAGACTCGTATTGATGTTCTTCCGGGATAAGAATGGCATCTCTCCGAGAGAACAGTCCATGCGTCAACCTTGTTGCCCGGATTTAATGACACATCCATACTCTGATCACAAGTTAACCTCTTCCGAGAGAGGATCGAATGTCACCAAGTTGCTCCTTGCGAGCACTTACCCCAGATCAGTCGGGAAGCACATTACCAGAATCCATTGAGATTTTGTTCAAACCTTGGTTGTCTGAAAGCACGATGACAAGTACCGAGTATTTTTGTAATCACTCGGACCAAATTGTGTGTTTCACAAACTCGTTCTGCAAAATCACAATCGATTCGGGGGCTAATGTTGGGGATACACATAATAGGTAGGCCCACGAAGGGTCGCAATATCATAAAGCATGGGGTCCACACAACATGTGGGTCCAGATAAATTTTATACAGGCATACTATCCACTCGGACAAGCAGCATACTATCCACTCGACCAAGCAGCATACCATCCACTCGGATGACAGTTCACCACTCGACCATATGACTCACTCGGATATACGAAGACCAGCAGGCAGCAAAGCAGTCGGCGTCATTCTCATAGTGAGGGCTTGGTAGTGGGCTGGTATTATGGCATTCATGCCCCACTTTGTAACATAGGAGGTGAGGGGATGGCGCACTCTATATAAGCCACCCCCACCACTAGACGAGGGGGCACTTTTTTTCTTCTACTTCTCTCTCTTTTTCACCATTAGTCTCCGGACTATGGAGATCCGTTCTCCTCTCATTGTAATCTCCGGATACATACTAAGATAAAACAAAGCCTCTCTAGAGCACGAGACGTAGGGTTGTTATCTCCACCATGAGAGGCCCGAACTCGCTAAAACCATCATGTCACCCATATGCATCTCGATAGATCATACTCCTTTATCCTACCCCTCTCTTATTGTCGGAATCGTTACCACGACATTATGTTCCCGGATTTTGCGTTCCTTACATGGTTGGGTTATAATGGGAACCCCTTGACAGTTTGCCTTGAATAAAACTCCTCCAGCAATGCCCAACCTTGGTTTTACCATTTGCCACCTAGCCTCTTTTTCCCTTTGGTTTCCGGAGCCCAAGGGTCATCTTTATTTAAACCCCCCCGGGCCAGTGCTCCTCTGAGGGTTGGTCCAAACTAGAGCCCCTTGCAGCGCCACCTCGGGGAAACTCGAGGGCTGGTTTTAGTTGTACGGATTGCTTATCTGAGTGTGCCCTGAGAACGAGATATGTGCAGCTCCTATTGGGATTTGTCGACACATTCGGGCGGTGTTGCTGGACTTGTTTTACCATTGTCGAGGATGTCTTGTAACCGGTATGCCGAGTCTGATCGGATTGTCTTGGGAGAAGGAATATCCTTCGTTGACCGTGAGAGCTTGTGATGGGCTAAGATGGGACTCCCCTGCAGGGATTTGAACTTCTGAAAGCTGTGCCCGCGGTTATGGGAAGATGGGAATTTGTTAATGTCCGGTTGTAGATAACATGAAACTTAACTTAATTAAAATGCACCAACCGCGTGTGTTATCGTGATGGTCTCTTCTCGGCGGAGTCCGGGAAGTGAACACGGTGTTGGAGTAATGCTTGACGTAGGTTGTTCTAGGATCACTTCTTGATCATAGTTGTTCGACCGTGCTTTTGCCTTCTCTTCTCGCTCTCTTTTGCGAATAGGTTAGCCACCATATATGCTAGTTGCTTGCTGCAGCTCCACATCATATGTTGCCTTACCTATAAGCTTAAATAGTCTTGATCGCGAGGGTGCGAGATTGCTGAGTCCCAGTGACTCACAGATTACTTCCAAACCAAATGCAGGGACCGATGATACCGCTCCAGACGATGCACTTGAGCTCAAGTGGGAGTTCGATGAAGACTCTCGCCGTTACTATGTGTGTTTCCCAGATGATCAGTAGTGGTGCCCAGTTGGGGAGATCGGGGACCATGTCGCATGTGGGGGTTGATCTTTGTTTTGGTACCGTAGTCAGATCATGAGTGTATTGGATGATTGTAATGTTATTCATGTATTTGTGTGATGTGGCGAGTGTAAGCCAACTATGTATCTTTTCCCCTTTTATTTATTTACATGGGTTGTTGTGAAGATTACCTTACTTGCGACATTGCTTTCAATGCAGTTATGCCTCTAAGTCGTGCTTCGACACGTAGGAGATATAGCCGCATCGAGGGCGTTACACCCCGCCAGCACCCTCCCAACTTTTGGCCACCCCTGTCCAGAGCGCCGGCATGGCTTCGCATCGAGCATATCTCCCAACTTCTGGCGTCCGTCCCGAGGTGCCGGCCTGGCTTCGCATCCTGTAGTCGCGGCGTCGGCCGTCAAGCGCCCCTCCAGCCCCTCCTCCCGGACATCTGGCCGGCGGTCCCTAGCGCCGTCTTTGCCTGCTGTAGCCGCGACATCAATGACCTGCGCCACCACTTGCTCCGCTACCTCGTCTCCTAGCCATAGAGCACCGCCTCCCGCCGGTCTCCTTGCCTCGCCACCTTCCTCCTCTGTCCCCGCTGCCAGCTAACCCTCCTTCGCGCCGCGGTTCGCCACCCCTGTTGCAGCTGCCTCGTCTCCTGCTGATGAGCACCACCTCCCACAGCCTCCTTGCTCTTCTTCGCGCCACGGCGTTCGACCGCCGTTCAACCGTTCTAACGTGTTTTTGTTTGAGGAGTCTGGTTGATGCTATAGATAATCTGGGATGTATATGAATCATTGAGAGTCAATTCATTGAAGCAAGGTGGGATTATTCGATGTGTTCAAATAGTCATTCAATTGGCTGCGCAGCCCATGACAGATTTTTTTGAGCATGGATGTAGGCCCAGCCAGAGGCCCAACCGAGGGAAGCTGCCACGTATAGAAAAATTGAATGCAGCGGTTTTTTGAGTAAACTAAACGCAACGTTGAAGAAGCAGATAGTACCACCCCAGATACTAAATTTTTTTCTTCAAAAAATCAATGTATGGAGAACTAGGAAAGCATTTGTCTTTTAATATTAGGTAAAGATTGTTCGGATGATTGCCCTTGTACTATTCCTTTTAGTAGGTACTAAAATATCTTGTTGTACGGAAATCTGATTTCTACTAAAACTTTGTCAAGAGGCTCATTTTTCTTGTAATAAAATCTGCATTTTTTATTGATTACTAAAATGTACCTTGTTACTAAAATTTCATAGGAAGGAGGTCAATGGAGCAAAAGGAACGAGAAGGAAGAAGTAGTGCCACAGGGACGACGTTGTCGGCAATGATTTTGGAAGGATTCGCTCTAGAGAAGTTATGGTAGTCGGCCATCACACTGGGAAGCGAGGAGGATGTCATTCGGAATTCCTGGGTCTAGAGGAGTGTGTCCAGGTGGACAGGTGAAAGAACATGCGGTGCCCCATGTTTGGTTTTGGTAATTGATGACAATCAATATGGACTAATGGTTGCCTTGAGTTATATTTGAAGGTTTTGTCCATAGGCTTTTCTTGGAGTACATGTGTTGGTTTCAAAGAGAGTTTGTGTCGACCAAGGTGCTATTCAAGGAATTACCAAAAGATTGGTCTTGTGAGAGTGTCGGCGTTCTGGGAGATGGGGGTCCCCAGACTTGCCTGCCTGCGGCCCATGGCGTGGCTCCACCAGCGGCCCCGTACAGCCCATCTTCACCAACAAACATTCAAGACCCTCGCGAGGGGCCAAGCCTCGTGAGGCGGACGACGAAAGACCTCCTCAGGAGCAGCCTCACCAGGCTGGCTCGCGAGGGGCGGAGAGATCAAGGCAAGATGAACCTCCCGAGGTTCCAATGACGTGAGCCATGACGATCGAGACCAGGCGGGCACCATCGCGCATAGTGTCCTCGCTTCCTCGTTGGTGCTAAGGAGGCAAGCACAGGCTAGGAGTTCCAAGGCATCAGGCAAAGGTTTCCATATTGGTGCAACGAGACCAAGACCAGCATGACGGCAGGACAGAGGTCACCGTGGAGCCCAAGACGGTGTCACCACCAGAGCCTTTGGCAGGCAAAGACTACTTTTGTCACGGGGACTCAACAATCTCACACCCGCGAGATCAAGACTATTTTAAGCTTATGGGTAGGGAAAAGTAGTGAGGTGGAGCTGCAGCAAGCACTAAGCATATATGGTGGTTAACATATGCAAATAAGAGCGAGAAGAGAAGCAAAGCAACGGTCGTGAACTAGAAGTGATCAAGAAGTGATCCTGAAACTACTTACATTCAAGCATAACACCGAAACCGTGTTCACTTTCCGGACTCCGCCGAAAAGAGACCATCACAGCTACACACGCGGTTGATCCATTTTAATTAAGTTAAGTTTCAAGTTCTCTACAACCGGATATTAACAAATTTCCATCTGCCCATAACCGCGGGCATGACTTTCGAAAGTTCAAACCCTGCAGGGGTGTCCCAACTTAGCCCATCACAAGCTCTCATGGTCAACGAAGAATATTCCTTCTCCCAGGAAGACCCGATCAGACTTGGAATCCCGGTTACAAGACATTTCGACAATTGTAAAACAAGACCAGCAAAGCCGCCCGAATGTGCCGACAAATCCCGATAGGAGCTGCACATATCTCATTCTCAGGGCACACCAGATGGGCAAGACGTCGGGTTGGCATAGACCATGGTTGCCCAGGGGGCGCCGGACATCACCCAGTTTGGACCAACACTTAGAGAAGCACTAGCCCGGGGGGTAAAATAAAGATGACCCTCGGGAGCATGAGTCCCAAGGGAAAAGTAGGTGGTGGTGAGGCAAATGGTAAAACCAAGGTTGGGCCTTACTGGAGGAGTTTTATTCAAAGCGAACTGTCAAGGGGTCCCCATAACACCCAACCGTGTAAGGAACGCAAATCAAGGAACATAACACCGGTATGACGGAAACTAGGGCGGCAAGAGTGAAACAAAACACCAGGCATAAGGCCGAGCCTTCCACCCTTTACCAAGTATATAGATGCATTAATTAAACAAAATATATATAGTGGTATCCCAACAATATCCATGTTCCAAACATGGAACAAACTTCATCTTCACCTGCAACTAACAACGCTATAAGAGGGGCTGAGCAAAAGCGGTAACATAGCCAAACAACGGTTTGCTAGGAAAAGGTGGGTTAGAGGCTTGACATGGCAATATGGGAGGCATGATAAAGCAAGTGGTAGGTATCGCGGCATAGTAATAGAGCGAGCAACTAGCAAGCAAAGATAGAAGTGATTTCGAGGGTATGGTCATCTTGCCTGAGATCCCGCAAGGAAGAAGAACGAGTCCATGAAGAAGACAAATGGTCGTAGTCGAATGGATCCTCACAAACGCGACATTAACGGAACCAACCTGAAGAAGCAACACCAGAAAGAAGCAAGCAACATAGTAAAGAACCATCACACCAACATGGCATGGTGCACAAGCAATTATGATGCATGTCCGGTTTAATGAAGCATGGCATGGCAAAATGCACAAACAATCCTACAAATTAAGTGGAGCTCAATATGCAAAGTTGCATATTGACGGAACACCACATGACTTATTTAGTTCACTCTCGTTTATGTACTCAACAATATTAAATGTTGGTTAGCATGGCAAGAGGTGAAGCAAATGAAAACTACCTATCTAGGCAAGTTTAAATGAGGCCGGAACAACAACCAACAAGCCCGGAAAATCCTCATGTGCTTATTTTTAAGGTTTGGTACTGTTCTTCCCTAAACCATATTTTAGAGTTGTTAAACATGCAAAGCAATGCCACCATGTTAAACTAGACAATTTTCTACCCCATTTACATATAAAGATTATTTGAAACCGAGCTACGGTTAAATAGTTATGAATTAAAACATTTAACATGGCAATATGCAAATTATATGCAAACAGTATAAACATTTTAAACATGGATGAAAAAGACATATTATGAAACTAGATGAAAAACTAAGCATTTAACATATATATATATCTTTTAAACCGATGCACAGTTTGTGAGTTATTAAATGCATGAAGCTTGGGGGGTTTTCCTGCAAAATAGGGAAAACACTGGATAATATCTAAAACGCAGATAGGGAAAAACACTATATGGGCCGAATCTAAGCAGAGGTCCAACAAAAGAAAAAAAAACAAAGGGGCGCTGGGGGGTTTCTCACCATGGGCCTTGGCCCGATCGGTGGAAGAGAGGCCGGCAAGGGAGGCACTGGGCCGGCTGGATCTGGGAGGTGAACGCGAGGCGAGCGAGCTGCTCCTTCTCGTTACTGAAGAACGGAGACAGCTGGAGCACGTTCAGGGCGACAAACGGTGGGAACGGCTGCAAGCGATGTGGGACTTGGTCGCGACGCTGGAGATGGCGGGGCTCCCGGTGACGAGGACAAGGCGAGGAGTGGATCCAGGCGGAGGCGACCAGGCACTTGGCGCGAGCAAGAGACTTGGCGCGGGGTCATGGGGCTCCGACAGCAGGGAGGCGGACCCGATGGAGCTCGTGCCCTGGCGAGCTGCTGCTTGTTGTCGGCCGGGCGGAGCCGGGTGACCTCGGGATGACGGAGACCCATCGGGGCAGGGGCGTACGGAGCCGCGTTCGAGCAGCAAGTCGGGGATGCTGCGGGCAAGGAGGTAGATGGAGACCGAGCGCGCGGGAGAACGGCGCCGCGTTCTATTGTTCGAAGCAGGGGAGTGACCGAGCTCCGCGGTGCTCCAACGAGGTACTCGACGGGGCGACAGGGTCTTCCATGGCGGATCCTGTGGAGAGACGAGAGGGAGTTGGGTGTGAGAAGAGAAACAGGGGAAAAGAGAAGGACGAGAAGGAAACAGAGGAGGGACGCGGCGACGGGGCGGCATGGGAGGAGCTTGGTGGCGCAGGGCTTCGCAACTTCGAGCTCCTGGACATGGGATGAGGTGGCCATCGGGAACGAGGAGAAGGAGGCTGCGGCGCGGGGCTGGTCCTGCTGGAGGTGCTATGGCTTGCGGCAGCGCGGGAAGCAGAGGAGGTTGCGGGCTTGGGCGTGGAATGGATCAAGGGGAAGGTGGAGGCTGGTTGGGTGGAACTGGCAGGGGAGATCCCAAGGGGGATTTGGTGTAGTGGCGGTGGCGGCGATGGGTGGATGGGACACAAGGCCTAAAATTTAGGGTTAGGGGCTATATAAAGTATGTAGGTAAAAGAAAGGGGATTTGGATCATTGGATTGGGATCGGATGGTCGAGAATAAAAGTTTAGGGGAGATCAAATAATAAATCGAAGATATTAGAGGGATGTTTCGAGATGATCCGAGACCAACAGTGATATAGAGGGATGTTTCGAGATGATCCAAAACCAACAGTGACGACTGCCCAGGTCGGGTCCGGGACAACTTTCGGACGCGCGCGTGAGGAGGGCCGCGGGCTGACGAGAGAGATTAGGTTGCCTGGCGGTAGGTAGTGGACTGTGAGGAAGGGCTTGGGCTAAGAGGAAAGAGGGGGAATGCAGCCCGGCGACTGTTTCCGGAGACCGAAAACGTCCGACGATAGACCGACTATATTGCCGCTATAGTTATCCGTTGGGGCGTCAAACGAACTCCGAATGCGATGAAATTTGGCAGGCGGCCTAGGACCACACGCCAACTTTCAACCCATTCCAAGAACATTTTCCGGCCACTTATAAAGTAAAATTTCGGACATGCCGCAGGCGCGTGCGAGTGTGGTTGGGCTCAGAACGGACAACAGACGGAAGTGGGGAAACCGGGACGGATGCAAGTTTTGAAAAACATGATGATGCAATGCACATGATGACATGGCAAGATGCAACACGCAAGAAAATGACATGGCAAACACAGCGAATAACTGGAAGACACCTGGCGCATCGGACTCGGGGTGTCACAACACTCCACCACTATGAAAGGATCTCGTCCCGAGATCTAGGTGTTGGGGAACGTAGTAATTTCAAAAATTTCCTACGCACACGCAAGATCATGGTGATGCATAGCAACGAGAGGGGAGAGTGTTGTCTACGTACCCTCGTAGACCATTCGCGGAAGCGTTATATCAACGCGGTTGATGTAGTCGTACGTCTTCACAATCCGACCAACCCAAGTACTGAAAGCACGACACCTCCGAGTTCTGCACACGTTCGGCTCGGTGACGTCCTCGCCTTCTCGATCCAGCAAGAGGGGCGAAGTAGTAGATGAGTTCAGGAAGCACGACGGCGTGGTGACGATGTTGGTGAAGAACAATCTCCGTAGGGCTTCGCCTAAGCACTACGAAAACTAGGACGGAGGATAAACTAGAGGGGACGGGGTTGCCGGCACACGGCTTGGTGTTTCTTGATGTGTCTTGGGTGCTAGCCCTACCCCTCTATTTATATGTTGAGCCTTGGGGTCGAAACTTGGACTAAAAGCCTCCACAAAGTCGGTTTCACCCGAAAGGCAAGAGTCCTCGGACTCCAGGGCCAGACACCAGGGTTCCCGGCGTCTGGACCCAGACGCCAGGGACCCTGGCGTCTGGCCCCTGGACTCCACAAAACTTCCTTTTGCTCTTTCCAAAAACCTTGTGGGCTTTCCCCTTTGGCCCAAATAAAGTGTTCTCGTACCCAAACATTTCGGGAAACATCCGGAACCCCTTCCGGTGACCAAACACTATTATCCCATATATCAAACTTTATCTCCGGACCATTCTGGAGTTCCTCGTCATGTCCGTGATCTCATCCCAGACTCCGAACAACATTCGGTCACCAACATACATAACTCATATATTACTATATCGTCAACGAACGTTAAGCGTGCGGACCCTACGGGTTCGAGAACTATGTACACATGACCGAGACACCTCTCTGGTCAATAATCAATAGCAAGACCTGGATGCCCATATTGGCTCCTACATATTCTACAAAGATCTTTAACGGTCAGACCGCACAACAACATACGTTGTTCCCTTTGTCATCGGTATGTTACTTGCCCGAGATTCGATCGTCAGTATCTCAATACCTAGTTCAATCTCGTTACCGGCAAGTCTCTTTACTCGTTCCATGATACATCATCCCGCAACTAACTCATTAGTTGCAATGCTTGCAAGGCTTATAGTGATGTGCATTACCGAGTGGGCCCAGAGATACCTCTCCGACAATCGGAGTGACAAATCCTAATCTCGAAATACGCCAACCCAACAAGTACCTTTGGAGACACCTGTAGAGCACCTTTATAATCACCCAGTTATGTTGTGACGTTTGGTGGCACACAAAATGTTCCTCCGATAAACGGGAGTTGCATAATCTCATAGTCATAGGAACATGTATAAGTCATGAAGAAAGCAATAGCAACAAACTAAACGATCAAGTCCTAAGCTAACAGAATGGGTCAAGTCAATCACATCATTCTCCTAATGATGTGATCCCGTTAATCAAATGACAACTCATGTCTATGGTTAGGAAACTTAACCATCTTTGATCAACGAGCTAGTCAAGTAGAGGCATACTAGTGACACTCTGTTTGTCTATGTATTCACACATGTATTATGTTTCCGGTTAATACAATTCTAGCATGAATAATAAACATTTATCATGAAATAAGGAAATAAATAATAACTTTATTATTGCCTCTAGGGCATATTTCCTTCAGTCTCCCACTTGCACTAGAGTCAATAATCTAGATTACACATTAATGATTCTAACACCCATGGAGCCTTGGTGCTAATCATGTTTTGCTCGTGGAAGAGGCTTAGTCAATGGGTCTGCAACATTCAGATCCGTATGTATCTTGCAAATTTCTATGTCTCCCACCTGGACTAAATCCCGGATGGAATTGAAGCGTCTCTTGATGTGCTTGGTTCTCTTGTGAAATCTGGATTCCTTAGCCAAGGCAATTGCACCAGTATTGTCACAAAAGATTTTCATTGGACCCGATGCACTAGGTATGACACCTAGATCGGATATAAACTCCTTCATCCAGACTCCTTCATTTGCTGCTTCCGAAGCAGCTATGTACTCCGCTTCACACGTAGATCCCGCCACGATGCTTTGTTTAGAACTACACCAACTGACAGCTCCATCGTTTAATATAAACACGTATCCGGTTTGCGATTTAGAATCGTCCAGATCAGTGTTGAAGCTTGTGTCAACGTAACCATTTACGATGAGCTCTTTGTCACCTCCATAAACGAGAAACATATCCGTAGTCCTTTTCAGGTATTTCAGGATGTTCTTGACCGATGTCCAGTGATCCACTCCTGGATTACTTTGGTACCTCCCTGCTAGACTTATAGCAAGGCACACGTCAGGTCTGGTACACAGCATTGCATACATGATAGAGCCTATGGCTGAAGCATAGGGAACATCTTTCATCTTCTCTCTATCTTCTGAAGTGGTCAGGCATTGAGACTTACTCAACTTCACACCTTGTAACACAGGAAAGAACCCTTTCTTTGCTTGATCCATTTTTAACTTTTTTCAAAACTTTGTCAAGGTATGTGCTTTGTGAAAGTCCAATTAAGCGTCTTGATCTATCTCTATAGATCTTGATGCCCAATATGTAAGCAGCTTCACCGAGGTCTTTCATAGAATAACTTTTATTTAAGTATCCGTTTATGCTATCCAGAAATTCTACATCATTTTCAATCAGCAATATGTCATCCACATATAATATCAAAAATGCTACAGAGCTCCCACTCACTTTCTTGTAAATACAGGCTTCTCCAAAAGTCTGTATAAAACCAAATGCATTGATCACACTATCAAAGCGTTTATTCCAACTCCGAGAGGCGTGCACCAGTCCATAAATGGATCGCTGGAGCTTGCACACTTTGTTAGCTCCCTTTGGATCGACAAAACCTTTTGGTTGCATCATATACAACTCTTCTTCCAGAAATCCATTCAGGAATGCAGTTTTGACATCCATTTGCCAAATTTCATAATCATAAAATGCGGCAATTGCTAACATGATTCGGACAGACTTAAGCATCGCTACGGGTGAGAAGGTCTCATCGTAGTCAATCCCTTGAACTTGTCGAAAACCTTTTGCAACAAGTCGAGCTTTATAGACAGTAACATTACCGTCAGCGTCAGTCTTCTTCTTGAAGATCCATTTGTTCTCAATTGCTTGCCGATCAACGGGCAAGTCAACCAAAGTCCACACTTTGTTCTCATACATGGATCCCATCTCAGATTTCATGGCCTTAAGCCATTTTGCGGAATCTGGGCTCACCATCGCTTCTTCATAGTTTGTAGGTTCGTCATGGTCTAGTAACATAACTTCCAGAACATGATTACCGTACCACTCTGGTGCGGATCTTACTCTGGTTGACCTACGAGGTTCAGTAACAACTTGATCTAAAGTTTCATAATCATCATGATTAACTTCCTCACTAATTGGTGTAGGTGTCGCAGAAACCGTTTTCTGTGATGAACCACTTTCCAATAAGGGAGCAGGTATAGTTACCTCATCAAGTTCTACTTTCCTCCCACTCACTTCTTTCGAGAGAAACTCATTCTCTAGAAAAACTCCGAATTTAGCAACAAAAGTCTTGCCTTCGGATCTGTGATAGAAGGTGTACCCAACAGTCTCCTTTGGGTATCCTATAAAGACACATTTCTCCGATTTGGGTTCAAGCTTATCAGGTTGAAGCTTTTTCACATAAGCATCGCAGCCCAAACTTTCAGAAACGACAACTTTGGTTTCTTACCAAACCATAGTTCATAAGGCGTCATCTCAACGGATTTCGATGGTGCCCTATTTAAGGTGAATGCGACCGTCTCTAAAGCATATCCCCAAAACGATAGCGGTAAATCTGTAAGAGACATCATAGATCGTACCATATCTAGTAAAGTACGATTACGACGTTTGGACACACCATTACGTTGTGGTGTTCCGGGTGGGGTGAGTTGTGAAACTATTCCGCATTGTTTCAAATGAAGACCAAACTCATAACTCAAATATTCTCCTCCACGATCAGATCATAGATACTTTATTTTCTTGTTACGATGATTTTCAACTTCACTCCGAAATTCTTTGAACTTTTCAAATGTTTCAGACTTATGTTTCATTAATTAGATATACCCATATCTGCTTAAATCATTTGTGAAGGTGAGAAAATAACGATATCCGCCACGAGCCTCAACATTCATTGGACCACATACATCGGTATGTATGATCTCCAACAAATCTGTTGCTCTCTCCATAGTTCCGGAGAACGACGTTTTAGTCATCTTGCCCATGAGGCACGGTTCACAAGTACCAAGTGATTCATAATCAAGTGGTTCCAAAAGTCCATCAGTATGGAGTTTCTTCACGCGCTTTACTCCGATATGACCTAAACGGCAATGCCACAAATAAGTTGCACTATCATTATCAACTTTGCATCTTTTGGCTTCAATATTATGAATATGTGTATCACCACTACCGATATTTAGCAAAAATAGACCACTCTTCAAGGGTGCATGACCATAAAAGATATTACTCATATAAATAGAACAACCATTATTCTCTGATTTAAATGAATAACCGTCTTGCATCAAACAAGATCCAGATATAATGTTCATGCTCAATGCTGGCACCAAATAACAATTATTTAGGTCTAATACTAATCCCGAAGGTAGATGTAGAGGTAGCGTGCCGACCGCGATCACATCGACTTTGGAACCTTCTCCCACGTGCGCCGTCACCTCGTCCTTAGCCAATCTTCGCTTAATCCGTAGCCCCTGTTTCGAGTTGCAAATGTTAGCAACAGAACCAGTATCAAATACCCAGGTGCTACTGCGAGCATTAGTAAGGTACACATCAATAACATGTATATCACATATACCTTTCTTCACTTTGCCATCCTTCTTATCCGCCAAATACTTAGGGCAGTTCCGCTTCCAGTGACCAGTCTGCTTGCAGTAGAAGCACTCAGTCTCAGGCTTAGGTCCAGACTTGGGTTTCTTCTCCTGAGCAGCAACTTGTTTGCTGTTCTTCTTGAAGTTCCCCTTCTTCTTCCCTTTGCCCTTTTTCTTAAAACTAGTGGTCTTATTGACCATCAACACTTGATGCTCCTGCTTGATTTCTACCTCCGCGGCCTTTAGCATCGCGAAGAGCTCGGGAATAGTCTTATTCATCCCTTGCATATTATAGTTCATCACAAAGCTTTTGTAGCTTGGTGGCAATGATTGAAGAACTCTGTCAATGACACTATCAATAGGAAGATTAACTCCCAGTTGAGTCATGTGATTATGATACCCAGACATTTTGAGTATATGTTCACTGACAGAACTATTCTCCTCCATCTTGCAGCTATAGAACTTATTGGAGACTTCATATCTCTCGATCCAGGCATTTGCTTGAAATATTAACTTCAACTCCTGGAACATCTCATATGCTCCATGATGTTCTAAACGTCGTTGAAGACCCGGTTCTAAGCCCTAAAGCATGGCACACTGAACTATCGAGTAGTCATCAGCTTTGCTCTGCTAGACGTTCATAACATCTGGTGTTGCTCCTGCAGCAGGCTTGGCACTTAGTGGTGCTTCCAGGATGTAATTCTTCTGTGCAGCAATGAGGACAATCCTCAAGTTACGGACCCAGTCCGTGTAATTGCTACCATCATCTTTCAACTTTGCTTTATCAAGGAATGCATTAAAATTCAACGGAACAACAGCACGGGCCATCTATCTACAATCAACATAGACAAGTAAGATACTATCAGGTACTAAGTTCATGATAAATTTAAGGTTAATTTAATCATATTATTTAATATCTCCCACTTAGATAGACATCGCTCTAATCCTCTAAGTGATCACGTGATCCATATCAACTAAACCATGTCCGATCATCACGTGAGATGGAGTAGTATCAATAGTGAACATCACTATGTTGATCATATCTACTATATGATTCACGCTCAACCTTTTGGTCTCCGTGTTCTGAGGCCATATCTGTTATATGCTAAGCTCGTCAAGTTTAACCTGAGTATTCCGCGTGTGCAACTGTTTTGCACCCGTTGTATTTGAACGTAGAGCCTATCACACCCGATCATCACATGGTGTCTCAGCACGAAGAACTTTCGCAATGGTGCACACTCAGGGAGAACACTTATACTTTGATAATTTAGTGAGGGATCATCTTATAATGCTACCGTCAATCAAAGCAAGATAAGATGCATAAAAGATAAACATCACATGCAATCAATATAAGTGATATGATATGGCCATCATCATCTTGTGCTTGTGATCTCCATCTCCGAAGCACCTTCATGATCACCATCGTCACCGGCGCGACACCTTGATCTCCATCGTAGCATCGTTGTCGTCTCGCTAATCTTATGCTTCCACGACTATCGCTACTGCTTAGTGATAAAGTAAAGCATTACACGGCGATTGCATTGCATACAATAAAGCGAGAACCATATGGCTCCTGCCAGTTGCCGATAACTCGGTTACAATACATGATCATCTCATACAATAAAATTTAGCATCATGTCTTGACCATATCACATCACAACACGCCCTGCAAAAACAAGTTAGACGTCCTCTACTTTGTTGTTGCAAATTTTACGTGGCTGCTACGGTCTTAGCAAGAACCGTTCTTACCTATGCATCAAAACCACAACGATAGTTTGTCAAGTTGGTGCTGTTTTAACCTTCGCAAGGACTGGGCATAGCCACACTCGGTTCAACTAAAGTTGGAGAAACTGACACCCGCCAGCCACCTGTGTGCAAAGCACGTCAATAGAACCAGTCTTGCGTAAGCGTATGCATAATGTCGGTCCAGGCCGCTTCATCCAACAATACCGCCGAACCAAAGTATGACATGCTGGTAAGCAGTATGATTTATATCGCCCACAACTCACTTGTGTTCTACTCGTGCATATGACATCTGCGCATAAAACCTGAATCGGATGCCACTGTTGGGGAACGTAGTAATTTTAAAAATTTCCTACGCACACGCAAGATCATGGTGATGCATAGCAATGAGAGGGGAGAGTGTTTGTCGGCGTTCTGGGAACGGGGATCCCCTGACTTGCCTGCCTGCGGCCTGAGGCGTGGCTCAAGTGGGGGCCCAACAAGGCCCATCTTCACCAGCACAAGACTCAAGACCCTCGCGAGGGGCCAAGCCTCGCGAGGCGGACGACACAGCACCTCCTCAGGAGCAGCCTCATCAGGATGGCTCGCGAGGTGGAGGAGACATCAAGTCGGGGTACCTCGTGAGGTGCCCGTGATGTGAGCCATGACGACTCAAGGCGCCAGGCGGGCGCCAGCGCGCGCAGCGTCCTTCTTTCCTCTTTGGTGCAAAGGGGACAAGCGCAGCCGCGGAGTACCGAGGCATCAGGCAAAGGTTTCCGTTCCTGTGCAACGAGACCAAGACTAGGAGGACTACGAGACGAAGGTCACCATGGAGCCCAGCATGGCGTCATCACCAGAGCCTTTGGCAGGCGAAGACCGCTTTTGTCAGGATAGATGTACTCGCTGTCCCCCTTCAAATTAGCCCGCCATTGTTGGATCCCTTCCCGCTCAATATTTGGGGAGAGGACCAGGGGCCACTATAGATAGGACTAGCCACCCTCATTGCAAGGGGGTCAGTTCGGAGTTGGAGGTTCGGAGAGTTCCCAGTCACAAAGAGAGAGAGAGAAGGGTCGCTGCATTCTCCCTAGCAGCTCATCCCACTAGCCAAGAACAGACCCTCACGAGGCTGTTCTTCCCTGTGTCGTTCATCCTCACCAGCCCCAAGAGGCAATCCACAAACCACACACTGGAGTAGGGTGTTACACCACATCGGTGGCCCGAACCAGTATAAATCCTGTGTCTCTTGTGCATTTCTTTCAGTAGCTTAGATCCTTGTGAGACGGAGAGGTTGGAGGCGTAATCTCCGCGCGCACCCTAGTGTTCGAACCTTAAGGGTCTGCCGGAACCCGAAATCCGACATTTGGCGCGCCAGGTAGGGGTGCGCCAGAATTCGCCTTCACCGCCCCGTTCTCCTCCGACCGCTGCGTCCATGCCTGGCGCTCGCCGGGACCACGCCAAGCGCCCGGCGGCCGCCGCCTTCCGCGTCGCCCGGACAGCCCCCGCCGGTGGGCGCCCACGTCGTTCCCCGTCGGCCACCGTCGACACCACCACCGGCCCGGAAGGAAGCGAGCGGCGGGCGCCACAGCGGCATCCGCCCGCGCGAAGGTATGGCCGCACAACAGCGCCGACACCTCCGGTCATTGCGGCCCTCCTTGGCGGCTCGCAGGCGCCGCCCACAAGTCGCCACGTCAAGCCTTTTGCCCGTCGGGTCAATGCCGTTTCCACGCGGCAGGGGGCTCCCCCGGGTCGGGCGGCGCACGAGGACAGCCTGACCTTCAGCTCGGAGGACCACCCCGCCAACCCGGTCGGTTCGGGTGCACTCCCCCTGTTGTGCACCCCCACTATCTGCCAGGTAGCCGTCACCAGGACCCTCATCGACGATGGTGCGGGCCTCAGCGTGCTTTCGGTCCAAACCTTCAGCCTCCTCTGCATACCTCGAGAGCGGCTGCGACCCAGTCGACCTTTCTCCGGTGTCGGGGGCGGATCGTCCGACTCCCTGGGGCAGATCCGGCTCCCGGTGACCTTCGGCACCTACGACAACTTCTGCACAGAGATGGTCGACTTCGACGTCGCCCCCGTCGGCCTCCCTTACAACGCCATCCTCGGTTACCCGGCGCTGGCTCAGTTCATGGCCGCCACGCACCCGGCGTACAACCTCATGAAGATGCCCGGGAGCAGCGGTACCCTCACCGTGCACGGGGACACCGGGGACGCCCTGCAGGTGCTCGAGCTCGCCTTCAAGGCGGCGGCATCAGCACGGCCCGTCGACGCGGAGGCCCCTGCGCCAAAGGGGGCTGCGCCCGCCAAGAAGAAGCAGCTGTTCACCCAGGACAAGGCAGAAACCAAGCAGATACCAGTCAACGAGGACGGGTCTTCCAGTGCCACTTTCACCATAGGCGCCAACCTGGACCCCGAGCAGGAGAAGGACTTGGTTAAGTTCCTGCGGGCGAACAAAAAGGTATTTGCTTGGGAGCCAGATCAGCTGGCAGGGATCCCCAGAAGCGTCATCGAGCACCACCTCAACGTGTGCCCAAATGTGCGCCCGATGAAGCAGAAGGCCAGGCGGTAGTCCACTGAGAAGCAGGCCTTCATTGCCCAAGAGATCCGCAAGCTCGAGGCTGCTGGGGTCATTCGTGAGGTCCGGTACCCAGATTGGTTGGCCAGCCCTGTCGTTGTGCCCAAAAAGGGGGGGAAAGAGCGCATGTGTGTCGACTTCACCAACCTCAACAAGGCATGCCCGCAAGATCCGTTCCCGCTTCCACACATCGACCAGATTGTCGATTCCACTGTGGAATGCGACCTGCTATGCTTCCTGGACGCCTTCTCCGGATATCACCAGATCAAGATGGCCGTGGAAGACGTTGAGAAGACCGCCTTCTTGACCCCGTGCGGGGTATATTGCTATACATGCATGCCGTTCGGGCTGCGCAACGCTGGGGCAACCTTTCAGCGACTGATGCACATCACCTTGGGCCAGCAACTCGGAAAGAATGTTGAAGCTTACGTTGACGACATTGTAGTAAAATCCCGAGAGGCCAGGACCCTGATACAAGACCTGGAGGAGACCTTCACAAGCCTCGACGCAGTGAACCTGCGGCTCAACCCAGAGAAATGTGTGTTTGGCGTCCCCTCGGGCAAGCTCTTGGGATTCCTCGTGTCTCATCGTGGCATCGAGGCCAACCCCGAGAAGGTCAAGGCTGTCGAGGACATGAGTCCACCAAAGACCCTCAGAGAAATGCAGAAAGTCACTGGGCGCGTGACAGCGCTGGGGCGTTTCATCTCCAAACTAGGGGAGCGAGCGCTGCCTTTCTTCCAGCTGATGAAGAAAAAGGGGCCCTTTGAATGGACTGAAGAGGCAGATAAGGCGTTTCAAGACTTGAAGAGGTACCTGACCAGTCCCCCAGTCATGGTGGCTCCGCGCCCTCAGGAGCCCCTGCTGCTGTACCTCGCCGCCACACCCTACTCCGCCAGCACGGCCTTGGTGGCGGTTAGGGAGGAGCGCCAAATCAAGACCGCAGCGGCAGCGCGAGGCAGGACAAAATGGGAACAAGGAAGGCCTGCAGAAGCCACAACCGCAGCTGAGGAGGGGCAGCCGCCGAGGAATGCACTGGAGGCAGGAGAGGCAGCCCGACCGGATAATCTACCTCCGGAGGCCACACCGCCTCGTGAGGCGGCCTTACCTCCCGATGGTGCAACAACCCCGGATGCTCCCAGCCTTGTCGAGCACCCGGTTTACTTCGCTAGCACGGTGCTGCGGGACGCGAGGGCACGGTACCCAATGCCTCAGAAGCTCCTCCTAGCGCTACTGGTGGCCTCGCGCAAGCTGCGTCACTACTTCCAGGCTCATTCCATCAAAGTCGTCTCATCATACCCCATGTAGAGAGTGCTCAGGAGCCCTAACTCAGCCGGAAGAGTCGCCGAATGGAACATGGAGCTGCAGGCGTTTCAGCTCGAGTTCAGCACAACCAGGGTCATCAAGGGAGCAGCGTTGGCGGATTTTGTGGCGGAATGGATGGAGGCACCAGGCCTCGAGGCCGGCGAGGATCGGTCCCTCTCCCCCGGAAGCGAGGCACCAGACGGCTGGGTCATGCACTTCGATGGGGCGTTCTCCAGGCATGGCGCTGGGGCTGGGGCGGTGCTCATATCACCCACTCAGGACAAGCTCTACTACGCTGTGCAGCTCTATTTCCAGCACGACGAAAAGGTCTCCAACAACATAGCGGAGTATGAAGGTTTGATAGCTGGCTTGAAGGCCGCTGCTGCCCTGGGGGTGAAACGCCTGACCATCAAGGGCGATTCGCAGCTCCTCGTCAATTTCTCCAACAAGGTGTACGAGCCGAAGGATGAGCACATGGAAGCCTACCATGCGGAGGTCCGCAGGATGGAGAAGCAGTTCTGGGGGCTGGAGTTACAGCATGTACCCCATGGCACCAATCAGGAGGCCGACGACATCGCCAAACGGGCGTCCAGGAGGCTACCTCAGGAGCCTGGCGTCTTCGAGGAGCGGCTCTTCAAGCCTTCAGCCTAGCCGTTATTGTCAAATACGGCTCAGCCTCGGGAGGAGCTCGCCCCGCCACCTGCCTCGGGAGCCCCGGTCTGCGGCTCGGCCTCGGGGGCTCGACTGCTCCTGACGATGGAACCTCAGGAGGGGTGCTGGATCACGGAGCTCCGGAGTTACTTAACGCACGGGACCTTGCCGGAGAAGGAGGATGAAGCGGAGCGTGTGGCACGGCAGGCCACGGCATATTGCATCAGGGATGGAGAGCTCTACCGGAAGCGACCAAACGATGTATCCCTGCGTTGCATCTCCAGGGAGCAGGGAAAGGAACTGCTGGAAGACATACACGGCGGAGACTGTGGACATCACTCATCGTCACGGGCCCTCGTTGGCAAGGCGTTCCGTAGTGGGTTTTACTGGCCAACCGCGCTCAATGACGCCGTCGAACAGGTGAAAGCTTGTGAGGCCTGCCTGTTCCACGCCAAGCAAATCCATCAGCCAGCGGGAAGCCTGCCGACGATACCCCTCTCGTGGCCATTCGCGGTCTGGGGGCTGGACATCCTAGGCCCGTTCCCTCGGGCGCCAGGGGGCTACCGCTTCCTCTACGTCGCCGTGGACAAGTTCACCAAGTGGGCTGAAGTAGAGGCCGTCCGCACCATCCCCGCAGGTTCAGTAGTCAAATTTATCAGGGGCATCGTGAGCCGGTTCGGGGTGCCGAGCCGCATCATCACAGACAACAGTTCACAGTTCACCAGTAACCTCTTCAAAAGGTACTGTGCTAACCTTGGAATGCAGATATGCTACGCTTCGGTGGCGCACCCTCGGAGCAACGGCCAGGCAGAGCGGGCCAACACAGAAGTCTTGAGGGGCCTCAAGACCAGGACGTTCAAGAAGAAGCTGGAGGCCTGCGGCAAAGGATGGTACGACGAGCTTCCATCCGTGCTGTGGTCTATCCGCACCACCGCAACCAAGCCAACTGGGGAGACCCTGTTCATCCTGGTCTACGGAGCGGAAGCGGTCCTCCCTCACGAGGTCAGATGCCGCTCCGCGCGGGTCTTGGCGTTCGACGAAGCGTAGCAGGATGCCATGCGGGGGATGGACCTCGTGTTGGGAGAGGAACGTCGCCGGGAGGCTGCGCTGCGAGCAGCGAGGTACCAGCAAGCGCTGCGGTGATATCACTGCCGCAACATCCGCCCCAGGACTCTTGAGGTAGGAGACCTCGTGCTCAGGCGGGTCCTCTCCAGGGAGGGATTGCACAAACTCTCTCCCATGTGGGAGGGCCCGTTCAAGGTTGTTCATGTTTCCAGGCCCGGTTCAGCGCGCTTGGAGACCCAAGAGGGAGTGCCAATCCAGAATGCGTGGAACATCCAGCACCTCCGGAGGTTCTACCCCTGAAAAGGCCCGGTGCCTGTGAAGCAAGGCGAGTGCCTGTGAAGATCATCTCCTTTTGTAAGGCCCGGTGCCTGTGAAGCAAGGCGAGTGCCTGTGAAGATCATCTCCTTTTGTAAGGCCCGGTGCCTGTGAAGCGAGGCGAGTGCCTGTGAAGATGATCT
>NC_041392.1:584986249-585009519 GCF_002162155.2 Triticum dicoccoides | reverse complement strand
CTTTTGTAAGGCCCGGTGCCTGTGAAGCAAGGCGAGTGCCTATGAAGATGATCTCCTTTTGTAAGGCCCGGTGCCTATGAAGCAAGGCGAGTGCCTGTGAAGATCATCTCCTTCTGTAAGGCCCGGTGCCTATGAAGCAAGGCGAGTGCCTGTGAAGACCATCTCCTTTGTAAGGCCCAGTGCCTGTGAAGCAAGGCAAGAGCCTATGAAGCTGTCGCGCTTTGGAAAAAGGCCCGGAGCCTGTGAAGCAAGGCCAATGCCTGTGAAGCTCGCCGCCCCGTGACACTCTCACATAAAAATGAGTGGGGCTGTACACGCCCCGGAGTCTCAGGAGCGCCGGCCTCAGGCCCTGGGGCTCCCTCCCACGCCCAGTGGCAGCACTTAGCTCTGCGCTGGTGAGAAGACGTCGAAGACTAGATTAGGTGCCGGACACGGCTTTTTCATTTGCTTTCCGCAGTTGACGTGTTTGTTTGCATTTGAAGTCTTATTGAGGTTATCATTATTGCTGATTTATGGTTCGTCAATTTTCGCTCCTCACTTTGGATTCTCTAGTAAACGACCTCGCGAGGGATGGTGTTCAGGCGTCCTCGCGAGCGTTTCGGCCCTAGCCACGGGAAGGTTTTCATGGCCCTGGCGCATTACAGGAGCACCCCTCCTCGTCCGTGTCCCTCGGGCACCGCGACGCGTACGCAGGGCCTGGGTCGGTCGCCCCCCCGGCAGGGGTTGAGAACTATCTACACCCGGGCGAGTAATTAAGAAGCGCAAAAGCAGATCAAGGTAATAACTGAAACGGCAACATTCCCAACACGCCCCAGCGGGGCTCCATGCAACTGGCCTTTCTAATGCAGGAAACAAAAGGAAAAGGGGGAGGTGTGCCCGGCTCAGCCCTCCTCACACCAGCTCGCGAGGGCGACACGGGCTGCCTCCGTTGGTTATTAGAAGCATCCCTCTCACGCTTCACCAGGGCACGACGGCGGACGGACGAGCCGCCACCTCCCAAGCAGGCTCGACGGCGCGGGGGAGGACTGCTGCCACCGCTGGAGGAGTCGCTCGAAGAAACGCTGACAAAGCTTGGGGAGCCGCGGGTGCCGCCATCCACGCGGGCGCTATCCCCTTCATCGCCATCAGGGCGGGGCCCGCGGATGCGGTCGTCGTCCTCCGGGCAGCACCCCGCGCGGCGACCATCTTCCCCAAACACCCTCACGTAGAGGGTGGCTTCGCCATCGAACATGAAGAGCAAAGTGCACCGACGCTCCAGGCCGCGGGCGCGGGCGAACGCCTGCCAGCCACGGGTGAAGGCCAAGCCCCCGCTGGCGGAGACCTCCAGTGCGACCCATGAAGACCTGCTGCAGCAGCCCTCCGCCTGGAGCCAGAGGCCACCCGGGGTGCCGGCCGGGAGTTCACCGAGGAGGAAGCGAGGGAGCGGGAGCCGGGCGCAAGACGGCTCCGCCGCCTAGACGACGAACTCCGGCGGCGCCTGCACAACGCGGAAGCGCGGCCTGGGAGAGCGCGCGGCCCGGGCGCGTCCTTCAGCCACGGCGGGTCGCTCGCCGCCGCGCTGGGAGCCACCCCCACGGCCACCAAACGCCGGCGGGGCGGCCACCGGGTGCTTCCGAGGGCGCCCACGACCATGCTTAGGCGGGGGAGAGGCGGAACCAACCTGGAGGGCCTTCCCCTTCTCTGCAGCTGTGTACTTCTTCGACAGAGCCATCACGCCAAGACGGAGCAAGAGCAGAGGCAGAGGAGAGAGCAAGACGAGATGGACTGGAGGGGCACGCGCGGTGCCGTACTTATAGCCGGCGGAAGCCAACCGCCGGCCTCCACGATCACAGGTAATCATAACACGATCTGCATGCAGGGACCTGTCCAACTCGCACGATCACCAAGGCATCGTGGGAAGTGGAGACGCCACGTCCAATCAACCGCCACGCGGCGCCCAAGGCCGCAGGCTGTTAGGGCCCGCGGCGCTTCGCCCTTGCCCTTTCGCCTCTCGGCACGGCCAAGTCCAGGCGCGCCTTGGGCCCGGGGGCTACTGTCGGCGTTCTGGGAAGGGGGGTCCCCAGACTTGCCTGCCTGCGGCCTGAGGCGTGGCTCAAGTGGGGGCCCAACAAGGACCATCTTCACCAGCACAAGACTCAAGACCCTCGCGAGGGGCCAAGCCTCGCGAGGCGGACGACACGGCACCTCCTCAGGAGCAGCCTCATCAGGATGGCTCGCGAGGTGGAGGAGACATCAAGTCGGGGTACCTCGTGAGGTGCCCCTGACGTGAGCCATGACGACTCAAGGCGCCAGGCGGGCGCCAGTGCGCGCAGCGTCCTTCTTTCCTCTTTGGTGCAAAGGGGACAAGCGCAGCCGCGGAGTACCGAGGCATCAGGCAAAGGTTACCGTTCTGGTGCAACGAGACCAAGACCAGGAGGACTACGAGACGAAGGTCACCATGGAGCCCAACACGGTGTCATCACCAGAGCCTTTGGCAGGCGAAGACCGCTTTTGTCAGGATAGATGTACTCGTTGTCCCCCTTCAAATTAGCCCGCCATTGTTGGATCCCTTCCCGCTCAATATTTGGGGAGAGGACCAGGGGCCACTATAGATAGGACTAGCCACCCACATTGCAAGGGGGGTCGGTTCGGAGTTGGAGGTTCGGAGAGTTCCCAGTCACACAGAGAGAGAGAGAGAGAGAGAGAGAGAGAGAGAGAAGGGTGGCTGCATTCTCCCTAGCAGCTCATCCCACTAGCCAAGAACAGACCCTCGCGAGGCTGTTCTTCCCTGTATCGTTCATCCTCACCAGCCCCAAGAGGCAATCCACAAACCACACACTGGAGTAGGGTGTTACACCACATCAGTGGCCCGAACCAGTATAAATCCTGTGTCTCTTGTGCATTTCTTTCAGTAGCTTAGATCCTTGTGAGACGGAGAGGTTGGAGGCATAATCTCCGCGCGCACCCCAGTGTTCGAACCTTAAGGGTCTGCCGGAACCCGAAATCCGACAGTGTTGTCTACGTACCCTCGTAGACCGTTCGCGGAAGCGTTATATCAACGCGGTTGATGTAGTCATACGTCTTCACAGTCTGACCGATCCAAGTACCGAAAGCATGGCACCTCCGAGTTCTGCACACGTTTGGCTCGGTGATGTCCTCGCCTTCTCGATCCAGCAAGAGGGGCGAAGTAGTAGATGAGTTCCGGCAGCACGATAGCGTGGTGACGGTGTTGGTGAAGAACAATCTCCACAGGGCTTCGCCTAAGCACTATGAAAACTAGGACGAAGGATAAACTAGAGGGGACGGGGTTGCCGGCACACGGCTTGGTGTTTCTTGATGTGTCTTGGGTGCTAGCCCTACCCCTCTATTTATATGTTGAGCCTTGGGGTCGAAACTTGGAGTAAAAGCCTCCACAAAGTCGGTTTCACCCGAAAGGCAAGAGTCCTTCTCGGACTCCAGGGCCAGACGCCAGGGTTCCCGGCGTCTGGACCCAAACGCCAGGGACCCTGGCGTCTGGCCCCTAGACTCTGCAAAACTTCCTTTTGCGCTTTCCAAAAACCCTGTGGGCTTTCCCCTTTGGCCCAAATAAAGTGTTCTCGTACCCAAACATTTCGGGAAACATCCGGAACCCCTTCCGGTGACCAAACACTATTATCCCATATATCAAACTTTATCTCCGGACCATTCCGGAGTTCCCCGTCATGTCCGTGATCTCATCCCGGACTCCGAGCAACATTCGGTCACCAACATACATAACTCATATAGTACTATGTCGTCAACGAACGTTAAGCGTGCGGACCCTAAGGGTTCGAGAACTATGTAGACATGATCGAGACACCTCTCTGATCAATAACCAATAGCGGACCTGGATGCCCATATTGGCTCCTACATATTCTACGAAGATCTTTGTCGGTCAGACCGCACAACAACATACGTTGTTCCCTTTGTCATTGGTATGTTACTTGCCCGAGATTCGATCGTCGGTATCTCAATACCTAGTTCAATCTCGTTACTGGCAAGTCTCTTTACTCGTTCCGTAATACATCATCCCGCAACTAACTCATTAGTTGCAATGCTTGCAAGGCTTATAGTGATGTGCATTACCTAGTGGGCCCAGAGATACCTCTCCGACAATCGGAGTGACAAATCCTAATCTCGAAATACGCCAACCCAACAAGTACCTTTGGAGACACCTGTAGAGCACCTTTATAATCACCCAGTTACGTTGTGACGTTTGGTGGCACACAAAGTGTTCCTCCGGTAAACAGGAGTTGCATAATCTCATAGTCATAGGAACATGTATAAGTCATGAAGAAAGCAATAGCAACAAACTAAACGATCAAGTGCTAAGCTAACGGAATGGGTCAAGTAAATCACATCAGTCTCCTAATGATGTGATCCCGTTAATCAAATGGCAACTCATGTCTATGGTTAGGAAACTTAACCATCTTTGATCAACGAGCTAGTCAAGTAGAGGTATACTAGTGACACTCTGTTTGTCTATGTATTCACACATGTATTATGTTTCCGGTTAATACAATTCTAGCATGAATAAGAAACATTTATCATGAAATAAGGAAATAAATAATAACTTTATTATTGCCTCTAGGGCATATTTCCTTCACTAGGATGGCACCGGAGAGAAATGGAAGAGGAAGAGAAAAGGTAAAGCTAAGTTGCTTCTTTGACAAACGAGTGAAACCAAAAGAACCTCGCGAGGTTGAACAAATTGAAAGAAAGTATACAATCAAGATGAACAAAGTTGAAAACACTCAGTTAGAAAGAGGAACAAGGAACATTAGTAGAACCTTGTAGGTTGAAAGACATAAGGAAAAGGGGTGCAATGGGCAAGAAGTACATGCAAGCACTCCGGTCGAAACGAGAAGTACAAGGAACGATAAAGGTCAATTACGACAACACTCCGGTAAGAAATGGAAGGAAAAGAATATGAGCTATGCAAAATGAAAGCACTTGGATGAGACTCCGGTTATAAGAGGAATGATAGACATAGCACTCCGGTTAAAACAAGATAGAGAAGGGAAAATAATGATATAATTTGGGCAGCACTCTGACTGTAAATGGAAGGAAATGAACATGAATTTGACAAGATGAGAGGATACTTGATGAAATCAACAACAGACTGCCTCCGGAACTATTGAAAGAATGGCACAAGGTGTGAGAAAGATTTCAGACAGCACTCCGGTTGAGAATGGAGGTAAAACTTGATAAGATGGAAGAACTTGAAAAGAGGGCACGACACTCCAGTTAAATGGATAAGCACGAAAAGAACATGATCTTTGACAAAAAAATGGGAAGATGGGTCGAAGATTGCAACATCCCAATGCCTCCGGAAGAAAATAGAAGATAGATCATTAAAATATAAGAATGGAGAAGAAAATGACAACTTCTGCCATAAATGAGCATGGACAAACACCCTTCCAAGAAGGTTAAAACAGAATTGTTGGAAAACCAACAACGAAACAAATAAGCTTATAGTGGGCTTATGAAAAAACTTCTCAAAACTATGAGGTGAAATTCTGCCACTAACGGAAGCAATAGATTGGATTGATATGAACAAGGAGACGAGAAGCTTATCTCAACGGGAGTATAAATGAAGAACTTGGGTCATTTATAAGCACCATAAATCGCAACAATCCTTAGGGAAAGCTTTAGGTAAAATATAACCCAAGATAATTCCAATGAAGAGATTGATGGGTTGCAAAGGATCTCATGAACAAATTGAAAATGATGGGTTTGCAATATGTCATCCCGGACAACTTGTGAATCATGAAACACCAAACAATTGTCAAAAATGACTTAACACCACCTCAAAAGATAAGGTAGAATGAATTGCACTTCGGAATGCAAGATGAAGAATACTTGGGCTCCTCTGAAAAGAATCTCGATGAACGCTTCGAGAAGGAATTTAATCCTTGACGAGCCACCATGAAGAAACTCTCGAAGAACTCTGGTAATAAAAAAATGATCAAAAAGAAGTGAAGGATGAAAATAATAAGATTGAAGCCTTGCAATGATTAGATGGAGCTTTGAAATGATATAATTGAAAGAGCTTGGAACTCCGAGAAAAGATTGTCACATCCCTAGCTGCTGGTAGTGCTCTAGGCTAGCTCATGTGTGCATCATGTTTAAATTCTGAAAATTTGAACTGAGGGAATTTTGGAAGCCTCAAAAACTTAAATAAAAGAGGGGCAAAAACCCTAGAAATCTCATTCATTGCTCCAAAATGCTCTTCTTAAATGTTTGATAATTTTTGGTAAGGGTTCTGGTCCCAACCAAAATATTGAACATTTTTAAGGATTTATTTTTGGGACTTTGGATTTAATTCATTAGCTATTTGAATTTGAATTATATTCATATAATTAGAATATAATTTCAAATACCCCTGAAATATTTTATAAGCTTTTGGAAAAGTCCATCTAGCAATATAAAATATTCAGAGGAGTTTTTGGCATTGTTTGAATTATTTTAAATTCAAAACAGTGGCAAAATAAATTAAATAAAAATAAACAGAACAAAAAAAAACCGAGCAGAGGACTACCTGGCGCTCACCTCAGCCCACTTACCTGGCCCAGCTCCTCCAGCGCGGCCCAGCCGGCCCAGCCCATCTCCACTCCCTCCCCTGTCGTCTTCCTCCCTGCCAAGAGGACGGGCACGCGCCCGGCACGCGCGGCCAGGCGCCCCGGCCACCTCCTGCTTCCCGGCCACCTCCTGCTTCCCCCCCGGCCTCCCTAGAGACGCCACGACGAGGCCTCGTGTCCCCTCGCTCCTCTTCCTCCCCCGCTGCATCCCCTCTCTCCTCTGCTCCCTCTCTCTCGCCCGGACCGAACGGAGCCGCCGCCACCGACGAGCTCCCTCGCGGCCACCGCCACCCCCTCTCCTCCTTGACGTGCTCCCAAGCTCCTGCACCTCATCGCCAACCCCCTCACCGAGCCACGTGACAGGAAGAGCCCCGAAGCACCGCCCCGACGTTTTTTCCCCTCCTCGGCCACCGAGGATCGCCGTCGTCAAATTCGTCGCCGTCCGGCCTCCCTCAAGCTCGCCGTCCACCTCTACAGGGTCTATGTGAGCTCCTCTTCCATTTCCCCTCCTCCCCGCACTCGTACCCGCACGCTAGCCGCCCTTTCCACCGGGGCCGTGAGCTCCTCGCCGCTGGCGATGACGCGGACAAGGCCAGAGCCACCGGAGCTAGCTACCGAGCACGGCAACGTGCTCCACACCTCACCAGGAACCTAACACACACACTAGCTTCCCCTCCCGTGCCCCCTAACGCCAACCCCGACCTCGCCCGAACTCCGGCCGCCGCCTCCCTCGCCGCTGCCGACGCCACAGCCAACCCCAACTCCTCTGGCTTGCTCCATTGGATGCGCACGAGCTCGAGCTCCCTGTAGAACCCCTCCGCGCGTCGAATGGGCGCCGGAGCAGCCATTCCGGCGACCCACCGCCGCGTCTGGTCGTTGCCGGCGGTTAGACGCCGGTGGATTAGCCGGGTTGACCAGGGATTTGACCCCCCTGGGTCACTGACATGTGGGCCCGTCCCCTGCTAACCTTTGGTTAAATTAATAACTAAGTTTAATTAAGCCACTGACTCACTGACATGCGGGCCCGGGCCGACTAATTAAACTAGGTTAGGTTTAAATTATATTAGGATTAGCCGTAGTCACTGACCAGTGGGCCCCACTGGTCAGGTTTGACCCGAGCCGGCCCCTGTTGACTTGCTGACGTCATGCCAACGTCATGCTGACACAGTAATGTTTTCTGGATTTAATTTAATTCTGAAATTCCAGTAAATGCCTATAACTTCTAAAAATCATAGAAAATTAACCGTAACTCCAAATGAAATAAATTATATATGAAAAATTATCAGAAAAATTAAAGGAATCCATCTGTACCATTTTCATGCATGTTAGAACAACTTATAGCTGCTGTTTAGCACAAATCATATAAAGGGCATTTAAATATCCACATATGGAGTTTGAATTTGAATCTTGGATTCAAACCAACTTCATTTAATCTGGTTTTAGTTGCATTAGCTCAAAACACATTCATTTTGCCATGTCATGATCATGCATCATATTGTGCATTGCATTGATTGTGTTCCCTTCTGTGTTGCCGGTATTTGTCCCCTCTCGATAGACGTGATACCGATGATGTGATCGTTGACACTGATGAAGACTCAATGTTATCTTCAGAAGTGCCAGGCAAGCAAAACCCCCTTGTTCATTCCGATACAATCCCACTCTCTCGCTCCTGCTCTCTTTTACTGCATTAGGACAACAACGATTCATCTGTTACTTGCTGCGGTAGCTAAACCCCTTTATCCTTTGCATGACCTGTCATTGCCACAGTAAATAGATGAAACCCACTAGCATGAGTAGGAGTTGTTTGAGCCCTGTTGTGCCTACTCATTCATGCTTGTTTGTCATGCCTGCTACTGCTTAGAGTTGAGTCAGGTCTGATTCATCCGGGATGAATCAGAGGTGTGTGAACATGTCCTACGGTGTGTGAGCTAAGCGTGTGAACACGATTTGGTAAAGGTAGCGGTGAGAGGCCATGTAGGAGTACATGGTGGGTTGTCTCATTGCAGCCGTCCTCAGGAACTGAGTTCTGTGTTTGTGATCCATGATTCAGCTACTACCACGCATTGGGCCCGAAACCAATGGACCCTCTCGGCTTCTTGATCACCCTTGTCCTCTGTCCAGGAGTTGCAAGTAGTTTCTGGTGTTTGTAGTCTGCTGGAGGCCGTGCGCAGCGCTGACCGTAGGGGTGGGCTGTGATGCGGTAGGCATGTGGCACGGTGTACCGGGCGCCCGTTTGGTGTCTCGGGAACCCTGTTCACACCCTGTTCACATCGTTTGGGGCTGTGAGCGAAACTCCGGCCGGATCTCCTCATGGATGGAACCCGAATAGGCGATAAACCTGGACTAGAGACTCGAGTGTTTAGGCAGGCCATGGCCGACACCCACGTTGGGCTTCCGCTTGAAGGTTGCCGAGTACATGTCGTGTAAACGGCGGTAAGTGGTGAGAGCGTGTGTGAAGAAGTACACCCCTGCAGGGTTAATATGATCTATTCGAATAGTCGTGTCCACGGAAAAGGACTTCTGGGTTGCTTATATCAGTTCATAGCCAAGTGAAAGTGGATACCCTAAAATACGCAAGATAAGCGTGAGTGCTATGGATGGCGTTCTCGTAGGGAGACGGGAGCGGATCCATAGTGGTGTATTGATATGGTGAATATGTGGACTCGTGTGCGCCACCTCAAAGGAGTTACATTGCAGTCGTAGTTCAGGATAGCCACCGAGTCAAAGCTGGCTTGCTGCAGTTAAACCCCACCACCCCCTTGTTGATAATGATGCATATGTAGATAGATCTGATGTAAGTCTTGCTGGGTACATTTGTACTCACGTTTGCCTATTTTATGTTTTGCAGAGAGACCTCAGTCTCACTAGTAGTTCCGCGTGGACTTCGACGTTTAGCTTGTTACCTCAGCTACGATCTTGTGCCCTCTGCAGGATCTGATAGGTAGTCAGGCTTCTCAGCCTTTTTCATTTATAGATGTCTGTACTCAGACATGATAGCTTCCGCTTGTGCTTTGATTTGTATGCTCTGATTGTTGGGTCATGAGACCCATGTTTGTAATATCTCGCTCCTCGGAGCCTAATGATTAAAATACTTGAGTCGTAGAGTCATGTTGTGATGCCATGTTGTATTTGCACATATCGAGCATATTGTGTGTATGTTATTGAAATGCTTGGTATGTGTGGGATCTGACCATCTAGTTGTTTATCTTTAGTAGCCTCTCTTACGGGGAAATGTCTCCTAGTGTTTCCACCGAGCCATGGTAGCTTGCTACTGCTCCGGAACACTTAGGCTGGCCGGCATGTGTCCTTCTTCGTTCCTGTGTCTGTCCCTTCGGGGAAATGTCACGCATTGAGTATCGGAGGCCTGTTAGCCCGCTACAGCCCGGTTTACCGGAGTCCTGCTAGCCCAGTGCTACGGCCCGGACCCACTTGCTGATGACCGACACGTTCGATGCTGGGTCATGGATGCCTGTCCCTGTAAGTCTGTGCCACTTTGGGTTTACGACTAGCCATGTCAGCCCGGGCTCCTTATCATATGGGTGCTAGCGACACTATCCTATACGTGTGCCAAAAGACGCAAACGGTCCCGGGCAAAGGTAAGACGACCCCCGTGGGAATACCGTGCGTGAGGCCGCAAAGTGATATGAGGTGTTACATGCTAGACCTATGTGGCATCGAGTCGGGGTCCTGACAGCGTTGGTATCAGAGCTTGACTGCCTGTAGGATTACCAAGCCAAACTGGTCGAAGTTGAGTCTAGAAATTCTTTAGCTATATAAGGGAATTGATTGTGGGATGGAACGTAAGGCTCTTTTTACTCCTTATACCTTATGCCTTCTGGTCTGAGTCATCTTATCTTTCCTGCGGGGATTAAGAACTAGGCTATCTCTTCTTTCTATCAGGATCACGTGTTACTAATCCGTAGACTTATAGATTGTTGGACTTAAGCCTCGTTTCAGTTCCTACTACTTCTGTATGTTAATTGTTGATCTCGAAACCTTGATATTGTGCTTCTGAGTGGTTATGCCACCATTTTTGTGAATGTCTCAAATCTTTTCTGAGCATTTACAGCCGTTATGCTGTCCGAGTCATCCCAGGTTTCTAAGTAGTCTGATGCATTTGCAAATCCTTTCTTCCCGTTTCAATGTTCCCATGGGCCAGATTAACCACACTAATCAGTGAGTTGAGGTACTCCGTTACCTTGACATATATGTTGGAGATATTATTACGACCCTAGGTGTCTCAGGGGATCATCTAGTGGTCTAGCCATGATTTGTGTTCTAGTGTGATGATTCTGGCCTTTATTCTCAAAAGCATCCCGTGATGTTATTAGTTAGTAGGCATTCTATTTCTGGGTTTTGAACCCGAGATTCACTCTACCTACCTCATGTTGATAGTGTTTGCTAGTTCCCTCAGGATATTAGTAACTTTGCGATAGTCCTCGAGGTCCGTGGTATTTCCTTCTTCCAAATACCATGAACCACTTACGACAAAAGTTTGTTGGATCAAAAGATCACAACAGGAGTGCTCTCGATGGGTTCTCCATTCATAATTGTGACTCTGCCTGTTCTACCTTTCTGCATGGGTTATCTGGAAGAAATGTTGATCTCGCTCGACATACTAATCTATGCATCCACAACTCAGAAAATTATATGTTCCTTTGAGTTGTCCCTCTTTAGTTGTCTACTGACCTTCGTCTATCAATTGATAGTCAAGGGTATGCATACATTTGTTTATCAATGCCTATTACCCTTGTGGTCCGTCAAGCCATTCTGTCCTGAATGACTTGGAGAAATAAACTCCAGTACCTCTTCCATATCTAGGATTGGGTCAAAGCAATTGTATTCCGCAGATCAAAATGCCAATCCAGCTTCTGGTCTGTTCTACCTTGAAGTATTACCATCTTTATATCAGGAATATCATGGGAATTGCACACCATCTTATGAATTCTTGACGCAGTAATACTTCTGATCATCATTGATAATTTCTTGGTTTCCGTGTTATTGTAACCGGAATGCCGACAAATGAATCATGGCGTGTGAAATCAATACTGCTAGCAACTCCATTGCTTGGTAGTTAAATGGACGATAACCTCATTCTTAGCGTGTTGATTATTGAATCGTCACCCTAAGGTTGATTGTGCTACCTAGTCCTTATTTCTGGTGCACTCTCCGATCAGTGAGTTAGGATAGTGCCAATCCTTGCTTATTTGATCATATCGTCTTGCCCTGAAAAGTAAGATTGTTCTCGAGCTTAGTAACATACCGGTGGTTCATGATATTCCAAATTTCTTCTCGGAAGTATTACCAGGTTGTCACCTGACCGCTATGTTGAGTTCGTGATCAAGTTGGTTTATTCCTGTAAACCACCCCTTCTCCAAGAATCCGTGTTGGATACCCTGAGCTAGTTGGATAAGCTAAACAACAACTTGGAGAGTTGGAAGATAAAAGCTTGCCTGACTTAGTTCGTTCCAAAGGGATATTCTTGTGTAGTGTGTGTTGAAGAAAGATGATATCTTCATCGATTGGTCCTTGTGATCAGTTGCTGGACCTATTGTCTTATCAATCCTTTGATTTGAGTGTGGGCTATCGTCAAATCAAATCAGTACCAACGATGCTTGTAATGTTGTCTTATTCGTGGTTGATCCCTCGAGCATACACCATTACATCTTTGGTCTGACCAATGCTATCACCGTGTTCACTTAACTATGGAATTCCTTTTAAAAGGAAACCTAGATGAATTGTTGTTGAGCCCATTGACAACACCCTTATCTCCTCCATGATTTTGTTGAACATTAAGTTAGTGTTGGAAACTTTTGAAAGCATTTGTTCATGCTAGCTCATGAAGCATATGTTTGGATGAAGGTAGTGACTTCCTTTAATTCATGTGCATCTGATGCAAGTTGCCGCCGTGGATTCGAGAAAGTCAATGTTGTTTCCTTTGGAATCATCCCAAATCAGTCATGCATACGTGCGAAAGTATTCTGTGGTTCGGAGACTAGCAACCTCCATTCTATATGTGTTCCGTAGCACCCCAAGCCACTGACTGATTTGTTCGAGAAAAGGAGTTAAGTGTTAATCCATGGTAATGCACAAGACTTCGATACCCTCGTTGATGGTTCCCCCTCCTGAACTCGGTAGTGTTTTATTGTAAGACTACCATGTGGGCATGCTTGTCTGGGACAACGTGTTCACATGTTTGTAGCAGAACCAGCTCATGTTTTGGAGCTTGCTATCGTAGTTCATTCCCCGAGAATCTCGCAACGTCATCTCGTCGATTTGTGTTGCAAACTTCCGTTTTTCTTCCTAGACTCGATGAGTCTGGAATATCCTGACACCAACCAGATCTGAATCTCAGGCAGATATGATGGTTGGAATATTTCCCAAGAATTATAATATTGGTCGCGCAATAACCGGTAAAGTGGATGTCGTGGCCAACACAACCATCCGGTAGACCTGTTATTATAGTATCCTATTTGAGGAAGTTGGCCACCTTCCCATAAGGACTTCGTAGGATTTACTCCCTAGTTGTGCCTTATGATTTTTTGTCCTTCCGAATTCCGACCTTTTACTTGTTGTCTAGTTACCAAACCATTTCAATGATTGGATTACACTAGCACATCAAGGAGAACATTAGAAGCGGAGTGCTAAATGTCTCTCGGTCGATCATCCAGATTTTGTTTCCTTGGCCTCGCTAGGATGAAATCTGAGTTGATGTTATCTTCCTATGCATCTGCATCGTCCATCGTTGTTCATCATGGTGGTATGTTGTGTTGCCAGGATCCTTGACACGAATGTTGGTAAAACCTTGATGAATATGGAAATGCTCAAGTTCTTGAGAGCACGCACAAGCGCTAGGTGTTATCATCGGCACTAACTGGGTTTGCTCTCAGTTTCCTCGGCAATGCTATGACCTTTTCAAACAGTGAATTCACCCTCTATTGTTGGGTTCTTCCCCAGTTACCAGAATCATTCCCATTATTTGCATTTTGTTCCCAGCTTGCACCGCCAATGTGCCATTCTACCATGGGTCTCTTCCATTTCCGGTGGTAAGCAAATTCATCCATTACGTTGTCTTCAACAAGGTAATCCACATCATCCAAGTCCGAGTATGCCATTCTACCGACCCCCTCCAAACGATCGCTCGAGAATTGCCTTAGGCTGGTTTAAAGAGTTTCAATGATCTCTGAATCAAAAGTAATTCTTTTTGCCACTTAAGGTACTAATCTACGAATCACCCTCCTCCAGGATGTTCCGCTGTGGTATCATGGCAACTCAACTCCTCGCTACGTGGACAATTGTTTACCACCTTCTTAAGTGTGGAATTGTTGTCCACCTAGTGAACCTTCGTCATCCGTTTCTTTCCACCCCTCTTGATGTGTATCTCGTGTCTCAAACCGAGAGATGGTCATATGTCTCATTCCGTGAGTTGTTCGACCTTCGAGAAGACCGATCCTTCTAGAGTTTTCCTTTCCACTTCTTGTCATGATTAGCTGAAGTTCTCAGAGCAAGACGACAAGACAAAGATGGTGTTCAAATCAACGTTCATTTAAAGTGCAACCTGGATCGTGAAGATTGTACTAGTTTGCGTTTCCCCTTCATCCTACCCTACGCTTGAATCTCGAGACGAGATTCTTGTTTAGTGGGGGTGAGTTGTCACATCCCTAGCTGCTGGTAGTGCTCTAGGCTAGCTCATGTGTGCATCATGTTTAAATTCTGAAAATTTGAACTGAGGGAATTTTGGAAGCCTCAAAAACTTAAATAAAAGAGGGGCAAAAACCCTAGAAATCTCATTCATTGCTCCAAAATGCTCTTCTTAAATGTTTGATAATTTTTGGTAAGGGTTCTGGTCCCAACCAAAATATTGAACATTTTTAAGGATTTATTTTTGGGACTTTGGATTTAATTCATTAGCTATTTGAATTTGAATTATATTCATATAATTAGAATATAATTTCAAATACCCCTGAAATATTTTATAAGCTTTTGGAAAAGTCCATCTAGCAATATAAAATATTCAGAGGAGTTTTTGGCATTGTTTGAATTATTTTAAATTCAAAACAGTGGCAAAATAAATTAAATAAAAATAAACAGAACAAAAAAAAAATAAAACCGAGCAGAGGACTACCTGGCGCTCACCTCAGCCCACTTACCTGGCCCAGCTCCTCCAGCGCGGCCCAGCCGGCCCAGCCCATCTCCACTCCCTCCCCTGTCGTCTTCCTCCCTGCCAAGAGGACGGGCACGCGCCCGACGCGCGCGGCCACGCGCCCCGGCCACCTCCTGCTTCCCGGCCACCTCCTGCTTCCCCCACGGCCTCCCTAGCGACGCCACGACGAGGCCTCGTGTCCCCTCGCTCCTCCTCCTCCCCCGCTGCATCCCCTCTCTCCTCTGCTCCCTCTCTCTCGCCCGTACCGAACGGAGCCGCCGCCACCGACGAGCTCCCTCGCGGCCACCGCCACCCCCTCTCCTCCCCGATGTGCTCCCGAGCTCCTGCACCTCGTCGCCAACCCCCTCACCGAGCCACGTGACCGGAAGAGCCCCGAAGCACCGCCCCGACGTTTTTCCCCCTCCTCGGCCACCGAGGATCGCCGTCGTCAAATTCGTCGCCGTCCGGCCTCCCTCAAGCTCGCCGTCCACCTCTACAGGGTCTATGTGAGCTCCTCTTCCATTTCCCCTCCTCCCCGCGCTCGTACCCGCACGCTAGCCGCCCTTTCCACCGGGGCCGTGAGCTCCTCGCCGCCGGCGATGACGCGGACAAGGCCAGAGCCACCGGCGCTAGCTACCGAGCACGGCAACGTGCTCCACACCTCACCAGGAACCTAACACACACACTAGCTTCCCCTCCCGTGCCCCCTAACGCCAACCCCGACCTCGCCCGAACTCCGGCCGCCGCCTCCCTCGCCACTGCCGACGCCACAGCCAACCCCAACTCCTCTGGCTTGCTCCATTGGATGCGCACGAGCTCGAGCTCCCTGTAGAACCCCTCCGCGCGTCGAATGGGCGCCGGAGCAGCCATTCCGGCGACCCACCGCCGCGTCTGGTCGTTGCCGGCGGTTAGGCGCCGGTGGATTAGCCGGGTTGACCAGGGATTTGACCCCCCTGGGTCACTGACATGTGGGCCCGTCCCCTGCTAACCTTTGGTTAAATTAATAACTAAGTTTAATTAAGCCACTGACTCACTGACATGCGGGCCCGGGCCGACTAATTAAACTAGGTTAGGTTTAAATTATATTAGGATTAGCCGTAGTCACTGACCAGTGGGCCCCACTGGTCAGGTTTGACCCGAGCCGGCCCCTGTTGACTTGCTGACGTCATGCCAACGTCATGCTGACACAGTAATGTTTTCTGGATTTAATTTAATTCTGAAATTCCAGTAAATGCCTATAACTTCTAAAAATCATAGAAAATTAACCGTAACTCCAAATGAAATAAATTATATATGAAAAATTATCAGAAAAATTAAAGGAATCCATCTGTACCATTTTCATGCATGTTAGAACAACTTATAGCTGCTGTTTAGCACAAATCATATAAAGGGCATTTAAATATCCACATATGGAGTTTGAATTTGAATCTTGGATTCAAACCAACTTCATTTAATCTGGTTTTAGTTGCATTAGCTCAAAACACATTCATTTTGCCATGTCATGATCATGCATCATATTGTGCATTGCATTGATTGTGTTCCCTTCTGTGTTGCCGGTATTTGTCCCCTCTCGATAGACGTGATACCGATGATGTGATCGTTGACACTGATGAAGACTCAATGTTATCTTCAGAAGTGCCAGGCAAGCAAAACCCCCTTGTTCATTCCGATACAATCCCACTCTCTCGCTCCTGCTCTCTTTTACTGCATTAGGACAACAACGATTCATCTGTTACTTGCTGCGGTAGCTAAACCCCTTTATCCTTTGCATGACCTGTCATTGCCACAGTAAATAGATGAAACCCACTAGCATGAGTAGGAGTTGTTTGAGCCCTGTTGTGCCTACTCATTCATGCTTGTTTGTCATGCCTGCTACTGCTTAGAGTTGAGTCAGGTCTGATTCATCCGGGATGAATCAGAGGTGTGTGAACATGTCCTACGGTGTGTGAGCTAAGCGTGTGAACACGATTTGGTAAAGGTAGCGATGAGAGGCCATGTAGGAGTACATGGTGGGTTGTCTCATTGCAGCCGTCCTCAAGAACTGAGTTCTGTGTTTGTGATCCATGATTCAGCTACTACCACGCATTGGGCCCGAAACCAATGGACCCTCTCGGCTTCTTGATCACCCTTGTCCTCTGTCCAGGAGTTGCAAGTAGTTTCTGGTGTTTGTAGTCTGCTGGAGGCCGTGCGCAGCGCTGACCGTAGGGGTGGGCTGTGATGCGGTAGGCATGTGGCACGGTGTACCGGGCGCCCGTTTGGTGTCTCGGGAACCCTGTTCACATCGTTTGGGGCTGTGAGCGAAACTCCGGCCGGATCTCCTCATGGATGGAACCCGAATAGGCGATAAACCTGAACTAGAGACTCGAGTGTTTAGGCAGGCCGTGGCCGACACCCACGTTGGGCTTCCGCTTGAAGGTTGCCGAGTACATGTCGTGTAAACGGCGGTAAGTGGTGAGAGCGTGTGTGAAGAAGTACACCCCTGCAGGGTTAATATGATCTATTCGAATAGCCGTGTCCACGGAAAAGGACTTCTGGGTTGCTTATATCAGTTCATAGCCAAGTGAAAGTGGATACCCTAAAATACGCAAGATAAGCGTGAGTGCTATGGATGGCGTTCTCGTAGGGAGACGGGAGCGGATCCATAGTGGTGTATTGATATGGTGAATATGTGGACTCGTGTGCGCCACCTCAAAGGAGTTACATTGCAGTCGTAGTTCAGGATAGCCACCGAGTCAAAGCTGGCTTGCTGCAGTTAAACCCCACCACCCCCTTGTTGATAATGATGCATATGTAGATAGATCTGATGTAAGTCTTGCTGGGTACATTTGTACTCACGTTTGCCTATTTTATGTTTTGCAGAGAGACCTCAGTCTCACTAGTAGTTCCGCGTGGACTTCGACGTTTAGCTTGTTACCTCAGCTACGATCTTGTGCCCTCGGCAGGATCTGATAGATAGTCAGGCTTCTCAGCCTTTTTCATTTATAGATGTCTGTACTCAGACATGATAGCTTCCGCTTGTGCTTTGATTTGTATGCTCTGATTGTTGGGTCATGAGACCCATGTTTGTAATATCTCGCTCCTCGGAGCCTAATGATTAAAATACTTGAGTCGTAGAGTCATGTTGTGATGCCATGTTGTATTTGCACATATCGAGCATATTGTGTGTATGTTATTGAAATGCTTGGTATGTGTGGGATCTGACCATCTAGTTGTTTATCTTTAGTAGCCTCTCTTACGGGGAAATGTCTCCTAGTGTTTCCACCGAGCCATGGTAGCTTGCTACTGCTCCGGAACACTTAGGCTGGCCGGCATGTGTCCTTCTTCGTTCCTGTGTCTGTCCCTTCGGGGAAATGTCACGCATTGAGTATCGGAGGCCTGTTAGCCCGCTACAGCCCGGTTTACCGGAGTCCTGCTAGCCCAGTGCTACAGCCCGGACCCACTTGCTGATGACCGACACGTTCGATGCTGGGTCATGGATGCCTGTCCCTGTAAGTCTGTGCCACTTTGGGTTTACGACTAGCCATGTCAGCTCGGGCTCCTTATCATATGGGTGCTAGCGACACTATCCTATACGTGTGCCAAAAGACGCAAACGGTCCCGGGCAAAGGTAAGACGACCCCCGTGGGAATACCGTGCGTGAGGCCGCAAAGTGATATGAGGTGTTACATGCTAGACCTATGTGGCATCGAGTCGGGGTCCTGACAGCGTTGGTATCAGAGCTTGACTGCCTGTAGGATTACCAAGCCAAACTGGTCGAAGTTGAGTCTAGAAATTCTTTAGCTATATAAGGGAATTGATTGTGGGATGGAACGTAAGGCTCTTTTTACTCCTTATACCTTATGCCTTCTGGTCTGAGTCATCTTATCTTTCCTGCGGGGATTAAGAACTAGGCTATCTCTTCTTTCTATCAGGATCACGTGTTACTAATCCGTAGACTTATAGATTGTTGGACTTAAGCCTCGTTTCAGTTCCTACTACTTCTGTATGTTAATTGTTGATCTCGAAACCTTGATATTGTGCTTCTGAGTGGTTATGCCACCATTTTTGTGAATGTCTCAAATCTTTTCTGAGCATTTACAGCCGTTATGCTGTCCGAGTCATCCCAGGTTTCTAAGTAGTCTGATGCATTTGCAAATCCTTTCTTCCCGTTTCAATGTTCCCATGGGCCAGATTAACCACACTAATCAGTGAGTTGAGGTACTCCGTTACCTTGACATATATGTTGGAGATATTATTACGACCCTAGGTGTCTCAGGGGATCATCTAGTGGTCTAGCCATGATTTGTGTTCTAGTGTGATGATTCTGGCCTTTATTCTCAAAAGCATCCCGTGATGTTATTAGTTAGTAGGCATTCTATTTCTGGGTTTTGAACCCGAGATTCACTCTACCTACCTCATGTTGATAGTGTTTGCTAGTTCCCTCAGGATATTAGTAACTTTGCGATAGTCCTCGAGGTCCGTGGTATTTCCTTCTTCCAAATACCATGAACCACTTACGACAAAAGTTTGTTGGATCAAAAGATCACAACAGGAGTGCTCTCGATGGGTTCTCCATTCATAATTGTGACTCTGCCTGTTCTACCTTTCTGCATGGGTTATCTGGAAGAAATGTTGATCTCGCTCGACATACTAATCTATGCATCCACAACTCAGAAAATTATATGTTCCTTTGAGTTGTCCCTCTTTAGTTGTCTACTGACCTTCGTCTATCAATTGATAGTCAAGGGTATGCATACATTTGTTTATCAATGCCTATTACCCTTGTGGTCCGTCAAGCCATTCTGTCCTGAATGACTTGGAGAAATAAACTCCAGTACCTCTTCCATATCTAGGATTGGGTCAAAGCAATTGTATTCCGCAGATCAAAATGCCAATCCAGCTTCTGGTCTGTTCTACCTTGAAGTATTACCATCTTTATATCAGGAATATCATGGGAATTGCACACCATCTTATGAATTCTTGACGCAGTAATACTTCTGATCATCATTGATAATTTCTTGGTTTCCGTGTTATTGTAACCGGAATGCCGACAAATGAATCATGGCGTGTGAAATCAATACTGCTAGCAACTCCATTGCTTGGTAGTTAAATGGACGATAACCTCATTCTTAGCGTGTTGATTATTGAATCGTCACCCTAAGGTTGATTGTGCTACCTAGTCCTTATTTCTGGTGCACTCTCCGATCAGTGAGTTAGGATAGTGCCAATCCTTGCTTATTTGATCATATCGTCTTGCCCTGAAAAGTAAGATTGTTCTCGAGCTTAGTAACATACCGGTGGTTCATGATATTCCAAATTTCTTCTCGGAAGCATTACCAGGTTGTCACCTGACCGCTATGTTGAGTTCGTGATCAAGTTGGTTTATTCCTGTAAACCACCCCTTCTCCAAGAATCCGTGTTGGATACCCTGAGCTAGTTGGATAAGCTAAACAACAACTTGGAGAGTTGGAAGATAAAAGCTTGCCTGACTTAGTTCGTTCCAAAGGGATATTCTTGTGTAGTGTGTGTTGAAGAAAGATGATATCTTCATCGATTGGTCCTTGTGATCAGTTGCTGGACCTATTGTCTTATCAATCCTTTGATTTGAGTGTGGGCTATCGTCAAATCAAATCAGTACCAACGATGCTTGTAATGTTGTCTTATTCGTGGTTGATCCCTCGAGCATACACCATTACATCTTTGGTCTGACCAATGCTATCACCGTGTTCACTTAACTATGGAATTCCTTTTAAAAGGAAACCTAGATGAATTGTTGTTGAGCCCATTGACAACACCCTTATCTCCTCCATGATTTTGTTGAACATTAAGTTAGTGTTGGAAACTTTTGAAAGCATTTGTTCATGCTAGCTCATGAAGCATATGTTTGGATGAAGGTAGTGACTTCCTTTAATTCATGTGCATCTGATGCAAGTTGCCGCCGTGGATTCGAGAAAGTCAATGTTGTTTCCTTTGGAATCATCCCAAATCAGTCATGCATACGTGCGAAAGTATTCTGTGGTTCGGAGACTAGCAACCTCCATTCTATATGTGTTCCATAGCACCCCAAGCCACTGACTGATTTGTTCGAGAAAAGGAGTTAAGTGTTAATCCATGGTAATGCACAAGACTTCGATACCCTCGTTGATGGTTCCCCCTCCTGAACTCGGTAGTGTTTTATTGTAAGACTACCATGTGGGCATGCTTGTCTGGGACAACGTGTTCACATGTTTGTAGCAGAACCAGCTCATGTTTTGGAGCTTGCTATCGTAGTTCATTCCCCGAGAATCTCGCAACGTCATCTCGTCGATTTGTGTTGCAAACTTCCGTTTTTCTTCCTAGACTCGATGAGTCTGGAATATCCTGACACCAACCAGATCTGAATCTCAGGCAGATATGATGGTTGGAATATTTCCCAAGAATTATAATATTGGTCGCGCAATAACCGGTAAAGTGGATGTCGTGGCCAACACAACCATCCGGTAGACCTGTTATTATAGTATCCTATTTGAGGAAGTTGGCCACCTTCCCATAAGGACTTCGTAGGATTTACTCCCTAGTTGTGCCTTATGATTTTTTGTCCTTCCGAATTCCGACCTTTTACTTGTTGTCTAGTTACCAAACCATTTCAATGATTGGATTACACTAGCACATCAAGGAGAACATTAGAAGCGGAGTGCTAAATGTCTCTCGGTCGATCATCCAGATTTTGTTTCCTTGGCCTCGCTAGGATGAAATCTGAGTTGATGTTATCTTCCTATGCATCTGCATCGTCCATCGTTGTTCATCATGGTGGTATGTTGTGTTGCCAGGATCCTTGACACGAATGTTGGTAAAACCTTGATGAATATGGAAATGCTCAAGTTCTTGAGAGCACGCACAAGCGCTAGGTGTTATCATCGGCACTAACTGGGTTTGCTCTCAGTTTCCTCGGCAATGCTATGACCTTTTCAAACAGTGAATTCACCCTCTATTGTTGGGTTCTTCCCCAGTTACCAGAATCATTCCCATTATTTGCATTTTGTTCCCAGCTTGCACCGCCAATGTGCCATTCTACCATGGGTCTCTTCCATTTCCGGTGGTAAGCAAATTCATCCATTACGTTGTCTTCAACAAGGTAATCCACATCATCCAAGTCCGAGTATGCCATTCTACCGACCCCCTCCAAACGATCGCTCGAGAATTGCCTTAGGCTGGTTTAAAGAGTTTCAATGATCTCTGAATCAAAAGTAATTCTTTTTGCCACTTAAGGTACTAATCTACGAATCACCCTCCTCCAGGATGTTCCGCTGTGGTATCATGGCAACTCAACTCCTCGCTACGTGGACAATTGTTTACCACCTTCTTAAGTGTGGAATTGTTGTCCACCTAGTGAACCTTCGTCATCCGTTTCTTTCCACCCCTCTTGATGTGTATCTCGTGTCTCAAACCGAGAGATGGTCATATGTCTCATTCCGTGAGTTGTTCGACCTTCGAGAAGACCGATCCTTCTAGAGTTTTCCTTTCCACTTCTTGTCATGATTAGCTGAAGTTCTCAGAGCAAGACGACAAGACAAAGATGGTGTTCAAATCAACGTTCATTTAAAGTGCAACCTGGATCGTGAAGATTGTACTAGTTTGCGTTTCCCCTTCATCCTACCCTACGCTTGAATCTCGAGACGAGATTCTTGTTTAGTGGGGGTGAGTTGTCACATCCCTAGCTGCTGGTAGTGCTCTAGGCTAGCTCATGTGTGCATCATGTTTAAATTCTGAAAATTTGAACTGAGGGAATTTTGGAAGCCTCAAAAACTTAAATAAAAGAGGGGCAAAAACCCTAGAAATCTCATTCATTGCTCCAAAATGCTCTTCTTAAATGTTTGATAATTTTTGGTAAGGGTTCTGGTCCCAACCAAAATATTGAACATTTTTAAGGATTTATTTTTGGGACTTTGGATTTAATTCATTAGCTATTTGAATTTGAATTATATTCATATAATTAGAATATAATTTCAAATACCCCTGAAATATTTTATAAGCTTTTGGAAAAGTCAATCTAGCAATATAAAATATTCAGAGGAGTTTTTGGCATTGTTTGAATTATTTTAAATTCAAAACAGTGGCAAAATAAATTAAATAAAAATAAACAGAACAAAAAAAAATAAAACCGAGCAGAGGACTACCTGGCGCTCACCTCAGCCCACTTACCTGGCCCAGCTCCTCCAGCGCGGCCCAGCCGGCCCAGCCCATCTCCACTCCCTCCCCTGTCGTCTTCCTCCCTGCCAGGAGGACGGGCACGCGCCCGGCGCGCGCGGCCACGCGCCCCGGCCACCTCCTGCTTCCCGGCCACCTCCTGCTTCCCCCACGGCCTCCCTAGCGACGCCACGACGAGGCCTCGTGTCCCCTCGCTCCTCCTCCTCCCCCGCTGCATCCCCTCTCTCCTCTGCTCCCTCTCTCTCGCCCGTACCGAATGGAGCCGCCGCCACCGACGAGCTCCCTCGCGGCCACCGCCACCCCCTCTCCTCCCCGACGTGCTCCCGAGCTCCTGCACCTCGTCGCCAACCCCCTCACCGAGCCACGTGACCGGAAGAGCCCCG
>NC_041392.1:584941121-584986221 GCF_002162155.2 Triticum dicoccoides | reverse complement strand
GAACGGAGCCGCCGCCACCGACGAGCTCCCTCGCGGCCACCGCCACCCCCTCTCCTCCCCGATGTGCTCCCGAGCTCCTGCACCTCGTCGCCAACCCCCTCACCGAGCCACGTGACCGGAAGAGCCCCGAAGCACCGCCCCGACGTTTTTCCCCCTCCTCGGCCACCGAGGATCGCCGTCGTCAAATTCGTCGCCGTCCGGCCTCCCTCAAGCTCGCCGTCCACCTCTACAGGGTCTATGTGAGCTCCTCTTCCATTTCCCCTCCTCCCCGCGCTCGTACCCGCACGCTAGCCGCCCTTTCCACCGGGGCCGTGAGCTCCTCGCCGCCGGCGATGACGCGGACAAGGCCAGAGCCACCGGCGCTAGCTACCGAGCATGGCAACGTGCTCCACACCTCACCAGGAACCTAACACACACACTAGCTTCCCCTCCCGTGCCCCCTAACGCCAACCCCGACCTCGCCCGAACTCCGGCCGCCGCCTCCCTCGCCACTGCCGACGCCACAGCCAACCCAACTCCTCTGGCTTGCTCCATTGGATGCGCACGAGCTCGAGCTCCCTGTAGAACCCCTCCGCGCGTCGAATGGGCGCCGGAGCAGCCATTCCGGCGACCCACCGCCGCGTCTGGTCGTTGCCGGCGGTTAGGCGCCGGTGGATTAGCCGGGTTGACCAGGGATTTGACCCCCCTGGGTCACTGACATGTGGGCCCGTCCCCTGCTAACCTTTGGTTAAATTAATAACTAAGTTTAATTAAGCCACTGACTCACTGACATGCGGGCCCGGGCCGACTAATTAAACTAGGTTAGGTTTAAATTATATTAGGATTAGCCGTAGTCACTGACCAGTGGGCCCCACTGGTCAGGTTTGACCCGAGCCGGCCCCTGTTGACTTGCTGACGTCATGCCAACGTCATGCTGACACAGTAATGTTTTCTGGATTTAATTTAATTCTGAAATTCCAGTAAATGCCTATAACTTCTAAAAATCATAGAAAATTAACCGTAACTCCAAATGAAATAAATTATATATGAAAAATTATCAGAAAAATTCAAGGAATCCATCTGTACCATTTTCATGCATGTTAGAACAACTTATAGCTGCTGTTTAGCACAAATCATATAAAGGGCATTTAAATATCCACATATGGAGTTTGAATTTGAATCTTGGATTCAAACCAACTTCATTTAATCTGGTTTTAGTTGCATTAGCTCAAAACACATTCATTTTGCCATGTCATGATCATGCATCATATTGTGCATTGCATTGATTGTGTTCCCTTCTGTGTTGCCGGTATTTGTCCCCTCTCGATAGACGTGATACCGATGATGTGATCGTTGACACTGATGAAGACTCAATGTTATCTTCAGAAGTGCCAGGCAAGCAAAACCCCCTTGTTCATTCCGATACAATCCCACTCTCTCGCTCCTGCTCTCTTTTACTGCATTAGGACAACAACGATTCATCTGTTACTTGCTGCGGTAGCTAAACCCCTTTATCCTTTGCATGACCTGTCATTGCCACAGTAAATAGATGAAACCCACTAGCATGAGTAGGAGTTGTTTGAGCCCTGTTGTGCCTACTCATTCATGCTTGTTTGTCATGCCTGCTACTGCTTAGAGTTGAGTCAGGTCTGATTCATCCGGGATGAATCAGAGGTGTGTGAACATGTCCTACGGTGTGTGAGCTAAGCGTGTGAACACGATTTGGTAAAGGTAGCGATGAGAGGCCATGTAGGAGTACATGGTGGGTTGTCTCATTGCAGCCGTCCTCAAGAACTGAGTTCTGTGTTTGTGATCCATGATTCAGCTACTACCACGCATTGGGCCCGAAACCAATGGACCCTCTCGGCTTCTTGATCACCCTTGTCCTCTGTCCAGGAGTTGCAAGTAGTTTCTGGTGTTTGTAGTCTGCTGGAGGCCGTGCGCAGCGCTGACCGTAGGGGTGGGCTGTGATGCGGTAGGCATGTGGCACGGTGTACCGGGCGCCCGTTTGGTGTCTCGGGAACCCTGTTCACATCGTTTGGGGCTGTGAGCGAAACTCCGGCCGGATCTCCTCATGGATGGAACCCGAATAGGCGATAAACCTGAACTAGAGACTCGAGTGTTTAGGCAGGCCGTGGCCGACACCCACGTTGGGCTTCCGCTTGAAGGTTGCCGAGTACATGTCGTGTAAACGGCGGTAAGTGGTGAGAGCGTGTGTGAAGAAGTACACCCCTGCAGGGTTAATATGATCTATTCGAATAGCCGTGTCCACGGAAAAGGACTTCTGGGTTGCTTATATCAGTTCATAGCCAAGTGAAAGTGGATACCCTAAAATACGCAAGATAAGCGTGAGTGCTATGGATGGCGTTCTCGTAGGGAGACGGGAGCGGATCCATAGTGGTGTATTGATATGGTGAATATGTGGACTCGTGTGCGCCACCTCAAAGGAGTTACATTGCAGTCGTAGTTCAGGATAGCCACCGAGTCAAAGCTGGCTTGCTGCAGTTAAACCCCACCACCCCCTTGTTGATAATGATGCATATGTAGATAGATCTGATGTAAGTCTTGCTGGGTACATTTGTACTCACGTTTGCCTATTTTATGTTTTGCAGAGAGACCTCAGTCTCACTAGTAGTTCCGCGTGGACTTCGACGTTTAGCTTGTTACCTCAGCTACGATCTTGTGCCCTCGGCAGGATCTGATAGATAGTCAGGCTTCTCAGCCTTTTTCATTTATAGATGTCTGTACTCAGACATGATAGCTTCCGCTTGTGCTTTGATTTGTATGCTCTGATTATTGGGTCATGAGACCCATGTTTGTAATATCTCGCTCGTCGGAGCCTAATGATTAAAATACTTGAGTCGTAGAGTCATGTTGTGATGCCATGTTGTATTTGCACATATCGAGCATATTGTGTGTATGTTATTGAAATGCTTGGTATGTGTGGGATCTGACCATCTAGTTGTTTATCTTTAGTAGCCTCTCTTACGGGGAAATGTCTCCTAGTGTTTCCACCGAGCCATGGTAGCTTGCTACTGCTCCGGAACACTTAGGCTGGCCGGCATGTGTCCTTCTTCGTTCCTGTGTCTGTCCCTTCGGGGAAATGTCACGCATTGAGTATCGGAGGCCTGTTAGCCCGCTACAGCCCGGTTTACTGGAGTCCTGCTAGCCCAGTGCTACAGCCCGGACCCACTTGCTGATGACCGACACGTTCGATGCTGGGTCATGGATGCCTGTCCCTGTAAGTCTGTGCCACTTTGGGTTTACGACTAGCCATGTCAGCCCGGGCTCCTTATCATATGGGTGCTAGCGACACTATCCTATACGTGTGCCAAAAGACGCAAACGGTCCTGGGCAAAGGTAAGACGACCCCCGTGGGAATACCGTGCGTGAGGCCGCAAAGTGATATGAGGTGTTACATGCTAGACCTATGTGGCATCGAGTCGGGGTCCTGACAAAGATGAACAAATGAAATCAAGAATTTTGATGAACCTCCGGAATTAGGAATTAATCACTTGGATGAAACAAGAGTAATAATTATGTTATGCGTATCCTTCACCAATTTAAATTGATGACAAACAACGGATTTGGCATACTACTTATTCTCGTTGAAAAGAATTAAAGAGAGATATAGCGCAAACTTGGGAAGGTCTTCAAGGAACTACCGGTAGGACCGGGAAGAACGAATGAATTGATAAATAACCAAGGAAGAGAAATGTTGGATGAAACACCGTAAGAATTGAAAATGAACGTAGCAAAGGCACAAAACACCGGGAAGAATTAGAGAACAAGTGAAAATACTTGAGAGTATTTAGATACATAAGAACGAAGAGATCACGAGCTGATTAGAGAATATTTGAATGATGCACCGGTAAGGTTTTGGAGAACGAGAGCTGAAAATTAGAGTGAATAATTCTAAGATGATGGGCTCTGGATAATCAAACTGAAAAAATACTCCTGAATTGCTCCGGATGGGTGAAAAGAATTCTCACAATTGGATACAATTATGAGAGGATGGCATGAAGCTAGAACCACGAGTCTTGAGAGAACATGTACGATTTGGAGGAAAAACTCTTCTTCGGTCTTCTAATGTTGAGAATGACGATGAGAAACACCACCATGAATTGTTGAGATACTCCGGGGTGAAAATTAGGAAGGATGAACCAACGATGAAAGAATTTGAAAGATCTAGGAGAAGGCATTTGACTGATGATAACTCATTCTCATGTCAAACCTGGAAAAGAATTTGAGAGTAACTCCGGGAAGATTAGAAGAGTCAGGCAAGATCCTGGGAAAAGACCTGTGGGTTAGGGCCCACTCAAGAGAAACACCGTTGATGATTTAAAAGATATATTGCGCCGGTTGAATTAAATGACTTGAAAGAGATAACAATCTCAAAAGAACTTGAACGGATCGAGAATGTAATCATGAATCTTCTAAGATATCTTCAGCACTCCGGAACAAATGAATAGTGAGAGGTGAATGATAACAAGGCGGACCGGCATGAGAAAGCATTTGGAACGAGGAAAATGATATGATCAACAAAGCTTGAATTGAATCCACCGGAGAAGAAAGAGAACGAAGAATGATGAACTAGTAGATCATCTTCATGAGAATCACCGGATAAGAACATTGAAAGAAAAGAATGGAGAGACTTCCCATTAATAAAATAAATACTTAATTAAGAAATCTAAATTCTTGAAGAAACAAGGGTTGGGTGGGCGGGAAAACAAAGGCAACTTGAGGATAGATGAAACGAACAACGTTGGGAAAACCGAGAGGTGATCTTGCGGATGTTGAAATGATCGGATCCACTTGAAGAGAAACACGCCGGTTGAAAAGGACTGACATGGCAATCTCAATTATCATGAAGGATTGGTATTCACGTAGGAGTATGAGAACACCGCTTAGGAAAGGTATGGAATCAACATTTGACATTGAAGCAACTCGAATACCACAACTCAAAACAAAACAAAGGATTGGCTGGCAAAATAAGCTGGAACAAACATATGATAGAGATTTCATCCGAAGTTTTCGTGGTGGGGCCCACACAGGCTCGATCGTACAACACCATCATGTATAAGGCAGTGCACATGACAATGAAGCGTCCCCCAGTCAGCATAGCCAAGGACTCTTTAAGACACAACGAGACCACTGTAAAACCAACCATGGATAGGCGGACCACCTGACGTCGAACCCCAATTTCATATCATACATCTGTCGGAAACATATCCTAGGAGCTACTTGAATTCCCACTTATAAACTCCCGAAACTTTCTGGTTATGCAATCAGGTGTTGGGGATACAGGGGAAGCATAATATCTCACCCAAAACTAACAAATCCTACATTCAGCTGTATCCATCCTTCAACACATAACCAAGAAACCTTCGAAAATCATTTACCTCAACCTTCGAAAAGCATCCATTATACGAGTTACGGAAATACTCCCGAACTCCCGCCCCAGTACTGGGTGGCGTCGAGGTTATCTCACCAACAACTGCATAAAAGAGATTTTCGATGTCGGCGAAACTCAGGTATTCCAGAACTGCAACGATAAAATTGTGACGACAACACCTCGGAGCTCAACTCCCCGGGACACTGCCACAACCCCTAAATGTCAGGAGGCACCAAGAACAATGTTCTCGTCACAAAACCATCGAAATGATTCCAAGATACCCGCGTGATCCTAATTTCTTTAGTGAAATTTGAGAAGAGAAGAGTCAAAACTCTACGTTAGGAGGCCTCACCAGAGCGACGAAGGGAATGAGGAGTAAAAAAATCCTACTCTCTGATATATATAATCCTAAGACTCAAAACATTTTGTTCTAGACTCAACAATGTCAGCGATTCGATCAAGCAGGGGGCTCCTAAGTCGGGGAAGGCTCTGATACCAGCTTGTAACACCCACGATGCTGCTATATCTCCCACGTGTCGGAGCACGACTTAGAGGGATAACCGCATAGTAGGCATGTCGCAAGAGGGGTAATCTTTACACATCCCAATGTGCTGAATAAGAGAGGGATAAAGAGTTGGCTTACAATCGCCACTTCATGCAATACATAAATATAGCAATTACATCATCCAGAATACAATCAAGGTCCGACTACGGAACCAAATAAAGAAAGACAGCCCCTAATGCTAGATCCCCGATCGCCCCAACTGGGCTCCACTACTGATCAGCTAGAAACAAAACAACACAACAAACACGATCTTCATCGAGCTACCACTTGAGCTCGGTTCCGTCATCTACAATGGTATCATCGGCACCTGCAACTGTTTGTAAGTATCTGTGAGTCACAGGGACTCAGCAATCCCACACCCGCGAGATCAAGACTATTTAAGCTTATGGGTAGGGAAAAGTAGTGAGGTGGAGCTGCAGCAAGCACTAAGCATATATGGTGGCTAACATACGCAAATGAGAGCGAGAAGAGAAGCAAAGCAATGGTCGTGAACTAGAAGTGATCAAGAAGTGATCCTGAAACTACTTACGTTCAAGCATAACACCAAAACCGTGTTCACTTCCCGGACTCCGCCGAAAAGAGACCATCACGGCTACACACGCGGTTGATCCATTTCAATTAAGTTAAGTTTCATGTTCTCTACAATCGGATATTAACAAATTTCCATCTGCCCATAACCGCGGGCACGGCTTTTGAAAGTTCAAACCCTGCAGGGGTGTCCCAACATTGCCCATCACAAGCTCTCACGGTCAACGAAGGATATTCCTTCTCCCAGGAAGACTGTAACACCCACGATGCGGCTATATCTCCCACGTGTCGGAGCACGACTTAGAGGCATAACCGCATTGTAGGCAATGTCGCAAGAGGGGTAATCTTTACACATCCCATGTACTAAAGAAGAAAGAGGTACAGAGTTGGCTTACAATCGCCACTTCACACAATACATAAATATAGCATTACAATCATCCAGATACAAACAAGGTCCAACTACGGAACCAAAATAAAGACAACCCCAAATGCATAAGATCCCCGATCGCCCCAACTGGGCTCCACTACTGATCGTCTGGAAAGGAAACGTAGTAACGTCCTGAGTCCTCATCGAACTCCCACTTGAGTTCAGTCGCATCTCCTGGAATGGTATCATCGGCACCTGCATCTGGTTTTGGAAGTAATCTGTGAGTCACGGGGACTCAGCAATCTCACACCCTCGCGATCAAGACTATTCAAGCTTATGGGTAGGGAAAAGGTATGAGGTGGAGCTGCAGCAAGCACTAGCATATATGGTGGCTAACATACGCAAATGAGAGCAAGAAGAGAAGGCAAAGCACGTTCGAGTATCTATGATCAAGAAGTGATCCTAGAAATACTTACGTTCAAGCATAACATGAGATCGTGTTCTCATCCCGGACTCCGCCAAAAAGAGACCATCACGGCTACACACGCTGTTGATCCATCTTAATTAAGTTAAGTTTCAGGTTCTCTACAACCGGACATTAACAAATTCCCGTCTTCCCATAACCGCGGGCACGGCTTTCGGAAGAACAAATCCCTACAGGGGTGTCCCAACTTAGCCCATCACAAGCTCTCACGGTCAACGAAGGATATTCCTTCTCCCAGGACGGTCCGATTAGACTTGGAATCCCGGTTACAAGACATTTCGACAATGGTAAAATAAGACCAATAAAGCTACCCGATGTGCCGACAAATCCCGATAGGAGTCGCACGTATCTTGTTCTCAGGGCACACCGGATGAACACTATGTACAACTAAAACCAACCCTCAAGTTTCCCCGAGGTGGCGCTGCAAGTGGCTCTGTTTTGGACCAACACTCAGAGGAGCACTAGCTCGGGGGGGGGGGGTTAAAATAAAGATGACCCTTGAGTCCGTGGAACCCAAGGGAAAAAGGCTAGGTGGAAAATGGTAAAACCAAGGTTGGGCCTTGCTGGAGGAGTTTTATTCAAGGCCAACTGTCAAGGGGTTCCCATTATATCCCAAACGCGTAAGGAACACAAAATCAAGGAACATAACACCGGTATGACGGAAACTAGGGCGGCAAGAGTGGAACAAAACACCAGGCATAAGGCCGAGCCTTCCACCCTTTACCAAGTATATAGGTGCATTAAAGTAAACAAGATGTAATAATTATATCCCAACAATAATCATGTTCCAACAAGGAACAAACTCCAATCTTCACCTGCAACTAGCAACGCTATAAGAGGGGCTGAGCAAAGTGGTAACATAGCCAAACAACGGTTTGCTAGGACAAGGTGGGTTAGAGGTTTGACATGGCAATATGGGAGGCATGATAAAGAAAGTGGTAGGTATCGCGGCATAGACATAGCAATAGAGCGAGCAACTAGCAAGCAAAGATAGAAGTGATTTTGAGGGTATGGTCATCTTTCTTGCAAAGTTCTCCGAGTTGACGTAAGCTTGATCCTTGTAAGCATTCTCAACGGGTTCCTCGATCACGTACTCGTCTCCCGGCTCTACCCAAAGCAAGAACACAAGCAAAGGGAACCACGATCAACCACGGTGCAATGCGCAGGCAACATGATGCAAAACATGGCATGCTATGTGGGATGTGATATGCGATGCATATGCATGCTCAGGAAGGAAAAGGTTGAACCATGCCTCAACTTGGCAAACCAAAATCGCCGCTGGAAAGATGATGGTGGAGCGGGTGCGTGCAGACGATCCCACCTCCCCACTTCCCCATGTTCAAACCGAGGGTTATAAATTGGGTGACAAGGGAGGCGGCGAACTTTATTCTCGCTCGCGCCCGCCTGTCCCCCTGCTCTCGCTCTGCCTCTTGCAACCGACGTACTGCGGCGCCCGCTGCTTGAGAAGAACTCCTTCACCGTCCGTCTTCCTTATTCTCCTTCTTCCTTCGATCATGTCGTTGCCATTGGGCTCTTGGATGGGCTCAAACGTCACCTCCGAGGACATCACCCGTCTTCGGGCGTCGCGGCGCCTGCCGCGGGAGACGGACGTTAGCATCTGCCTGCCGCGGGGCGAGCAGAGGCCTCAGCCCAAGGGGCAAGAGCGCGTGGTCTTCCTCACGCATTTTGAGTGCGGATTCGGGCTGCCGGTGAGCACCTTCTTTCGTGCATTCTTGGAGTTCTTCGGGCTCCAGCCGCATCATCTTGGCACCGACGCCATCGTCCAGCTCTCCGGCTTCGTCACCCTCTGCGAGGGGTACCTGGGGGTCGAGCCTACGATCAACCTATGGGCGCGCTTCTTCTCCTTGAAGCAGCAGGGCTCGTCGGCCGGGGAGTTTGCCGACTGTGGCGCCGCCGTAGTCTCGAGGCGGTCGGGGGCAGACTTCCCCGAGATCTCGCTGGAGGATTCTGCCAAGAAGTGGCATAGTCCTTCTTCTACGTCCGCAACCTTGGCCCGAACCACATCAATCTTCCGGCCTTCACCATCGTACCGCCGCGAGCGAAGACGAACTGGGGCTACTCGCCCGTCGCAGGAGATCATCAATCTCTGCGAGCGGGTGACGGTGATGAGGACGTAGGAGGGGTCACCGATACCGACCTCCTCCCCGCATTCATCAAGTGTCGGGTTCTTCCGCTTCAGGGGCGCTCCTGCCTCATCGGCGAGATGGTTGGCCTTCAAGACCCCAACCGCATGGGGTCGACGCGGCTATCTGCGGCGCAGGTCGCGCGCGGAGTGAACGATATCTCCAAGGCCAACCTTGGGGAGGACTGGGAGTTCGGCAAGGCGCTGTACAGCCGGTCGAACCCGGCGCCGCAGGTGAGCGTCTGGTCTTCTTATTTTTCCGCCGTGCACCTTCTCGTTTGTCCCGACGCGACACGGGTGGCACTTCTGAATGTGACGCGGGTGGCGCTAGAGGACCCGCAGCTCGAGGCAGGGAGGAGGAGGCCGAGTCCAACGCTGGCGCTGGGCGTCGTACGGGTAACTCTCATTTCTTCCTCATGTGTCTTGAACTGCTGATTGCGGCTTGGAACGGTCGATGCTAACGCCAGTTGTTGGTGTAGCGGCGTTGGGCGGGGGAGGCGGCGACGCGGACGGAGCCGGATCCTTGCATGGGGCGGTGCCGAGCCGCCTGCATGGGAAAGATAGCGTCGCGGCCCCAGGCCCCGAAGCACGCGGCGTACTCGGCCGGGGCCGGCAGGCCGGCCAAGAGGAAGCGCGGCAGCGGGCATGGGGGGCCAACCCTGGTCCTGGTCTTGGCGGGGTAAGCCTCATCTCTTGTTTGCGCTTGGCTTTTCTTTTCTGGAGCCAGTCTTGTTTCTTTTCTGCTTATTCCATCTTCTTCTTCAGGTTGCCAACCCCGCCGGCGAGGGCGGCGGCGGAAGTCGCGACCTCTAAAGGGTCCGATTTCCGCAGGAGCCGGTCCGACCTCACTGACCAGGCCGAGGTGGAGGAACATGCCGACTCGGACCTTGGCCTGGATCCGAACAACACCGAAGCCATGGCCTGGCGGGAAAGGAACCGGGCCGAGACGGAGTTGAAGGCGACATCGGTCCACGCTTGGACCAACGCGGCGGCGGCATGGGCGCGAGGTGGTGCGGAGCTGGCCTGGCGCGAGATGCCGGGGGGCACGATGGTGGCGGCGACGGTCTTTGAGCCGTCGCAGGTGAGGGAGCGCGGCCGTGGAGGCCAGGTTGCGGTGGTGAATCCCTACCGGGCGGTCGTGGAAGTGGCGGACGATTCCCCGCCGCAGGCCGACATGGTCGAGCGAGCGAGGACCGATGGTGGTGGAGGCGGCGCCGTTCCAGAGGAGACGCCGCGGGCGATGGTGCCGGAGGCCACCCCGTCAGCTAGGCCGGAGCCGGCGACGCAGGGCGTGCCGGCATCCGGGTTGGAGATGGCAATGCAGGGCGTGCCGGCATGCGGGTCGTCGCCGGTGCCGGGAGGGGCGTCGAAGGAGGTACTGGCCGCGTCGCAAGCGGCCAGCGGGGAGCACGCCTTGGTGCCCCGGCAGGGAGGGCGCCGAGCTGCCATGCCGCAGTCGGTGCGGAGCGGGAGCACCGTTGTCTTCGGGCCCCAGACCCAGGAGGAGGCGGTGATGGACGCCGTCAGCCGCCGCCTGTGAGGCCGGACAGAACGACTCGAGGCCGAGGTGGAGCGGACGCGCGACCTGGAGCGCGCCGTTTTGGTAAATTTTCTTGTAATTTCTTCTTTGTGGGGGCGCGCCAGTGCACTCTGTTGGAAAACGCAGTGCCTAGGAGGCACTTAGGCACGCCTAGGCGCTAGGCAATGGCCAAACGCCTCGCCTAGGGCATAAATGGAGCTCTAGGCAGGGCAAGCAAGGAACTACCTACCCAAGCAAGAAATCATGCGACATACTGCACCGATATGGCAAATGGGTTATATTCTAATGACATTAGACGGTAATTAACTTATTTATATGCCCTAAACTAATATCAACACCCATATAATAATCACAAAATACACTATGAGTAAAAACTATATTACCGCCTAGGCCTCGCCTAGGACGCTTAGGCACCGCCTAGGCACTAGGCGAAGGCCAACCGCCTCGCTTACGCCTACTGCTTCTTCCAACCTTGGCCAGCGCACCCACTGGGTGTAGCGCCCGAGGTTCGGGCCAACTACGTAGTAGTTGGGTCAAATCTTTGGAGTGTTGGCCTTGTTCTGACTTCTGCTTTTTTTAGCATCTCGATGCTTTCCGGGTCACCGCCTTCAATCATCTCCTGGGCAAGCATCGGGAGCTCAAGGAGCAGCTCGCCGCCAAGGAGGAGCTCCGAGTTGCCGCAGGTACTTCTTGTGCTTTTTTCTAGTGGGGGCGCGCTAGCGCACCCACTGGGTGTAGCCCCCGAGATTCAGGGCAACTATGTAGTAGTTGGGCCAAATCTTAAGTCTTGCTTTTATCTCTTCTTCTGCCGAGTCCTTCTTCGCAGCCGAGGTGCTGTCCTGGAGGACTTGTCTGCTCCGGGCTGGTCATCACTACGACCTGCTCATCGCCGACACCGACCGTCTTGGCGTTGAGGTGACGTAGACGAGGGCGGAAGCGGCCGCGGCTTGGCGGTCTCTCGACAAGGCCAGCCGGAGCAGCTAGCGGGTCAGAAGAGTAGCCTCGAGGCCGAGGTGGAGCTCCTCAAGGCGGAGGCCGGCAAGGCGGCAGAGGCACAGCGGGCCCTGGTGGAAGCAGACCAGAAGCGTGGCCAGCTAGACGACGACAAGGGCCGGCTCCAGGCCAAGGTGGACCGCCTGCGGGAGCAGGCTGCCATGGCTGAGGGGGCTCGTCAAGATGAGGCCCGTCACCGCGAGGAGGCCGAGGACAAGGGCACCGAGCTAAAGGCGGCCCTTGCCAAGGTGGCTGATCTGGAGAAGGCGCTCAAGGAGCGCGATCGCGCCATCTAACGGGAGCGGCGCGGTACGTTGCTTGAAGCGCAGCACCTGGAAGAGTCCTTCTCCAGTAAGTGCTTTTTTTCTTGTTGTTCGCCGGTTCGAGATCCGACCTTTATTCCTTGTTGTTCTTTTTCTAACTTGCTTCTTCTTTTATGGCAGGGGCCTTCCCGAAGACGCAGCGGCTGGCGTAGGAAGCCGTCCGCCATCAGCGCGACCCCACCGGCGTGGTTGGGTCCGGTACGGATCCGCGGGTGGCCTGGACCTTCCCGGAGATCATCGCCACCGCCGAGGCCCGCTCATCGACCGAGACAAGTAGACCGACTCCTGCCTGCATCTACTACTATTACTCCACTCATCGACCGCTATCCAGCTTGCATCTAGAGTATTAAGTTAAAAACAGAGTAACGCCTTAAGCAAGATGACATGATGTAGAGGGATAGACTCATGCAATATGAAGAAAACCCCACCTTGTTATCCTCGATGGCAACAATACAATACGTGCCTTGCTGCCCTTACTGTCACCGGGAAAGGACACCGCAAGATTGAACCCAAAGCTAAGCACTTCTCCCATTGCAAGAAAGATCAATCTAGTAGGCCAAACCAAACTGATAATTCGAAGAGACTTGCAAAGATAACCAATCATACATAAAAGAATTCGGAGAAGATTCAAATATTATTCATAGATAGACTTGATCATAAACCCACAATTCATCGATCTCAACAAACACACCGCAAAAAGAAGATTACATCGAATAGATCTCCACAAGAGAGGGGGAGAACATTGTATTGAGATCCAGAAAGAGAGAAGAAGCCATCTAGCTACTAACTATGGACTCGTAGGTCTGAAGTAAACTACTCACACTTCATCGGAGAGGCTATGGTGTTGAAGTAGAACCCCTCCATGATCGATGCCCCCTCTGGTGGAGCTCCGGAATAGGCTCCAAGATGGGATCTCGTGGATACAAAAATTCACGACGGTGGAATTAGAGTTTTGGCTCCTGTTCTGATCGTTTGGGGGTACGTGGATATATATAGCAGGAAGAAGTACATCGGTGGAGCAACAGGGGGCCCACGAGGGTGGAGGGCGCGCCTGGGGGGGGGGGGGCAGGCGCGCCCCCTACCTCGTGGCCTCCTGTTAGTTGGCTTGACGTAGGGTCCAAGTCTCGTGAGTTGTATTCGGTGAGAAAATCACGTTCCCGAAGGTTTCATTCCGTTTGGACTCCGTTTGATATTCCTTTTCTTCAAAACCCTAAAACAGGCAAAAACAACAATTCTGGGCTGGGCCTCCGGTTAATAGGTTTGTCCCAAAAATAATATAAACGTGGATAATAAAGCCCAATAATGTCCAAAATAGTAGATAATATAGAATGGAGCAATCAAAAATTATAGATACATTGGAGACGTATCAAGCATCCCCAAGGTTAATTCCTACTCGTCCTCGAGTAGGTAAATGATAAAAACAGAATTTTTGATGCGGAGTGCTACTTGGCATAATTTTAATGTAATTCTTCTTAATTGTGGTATGAATATTCAGATCCGAAATATTCAAGACAAAAGTTTATATTAACATAGAAAATAATAATACTTCAAGCATACTAACAAAGCAATTATGTCTTCTCAAAATAACATGGCTAAAGAAAGTTATCCCTACAAAATCATATAGTCTGGCTATGCTCTATCTTCACCGCACAAAATATTTAAATCATTCACAACCCCGATGACAAGCCAAGCAATTGTTTCATACTTTTGACATTCTCAAAACTTTTTCAATCTTCACGCATTACACGAGCGTGAGCCATGGACATAGCACTATAGGTGGAATAGAATGGTGGTTGTGGAGAAGACAAAAAGGAGAAGATAGTCTCACATCAACTAGGCGTATCAACGGGCTATGGAGATGCCCATTAATAGATATCAATGTGAGTGAGTAGGGATTGCCATGCAACGGATGCACTAGAGCTATAAGTATATGAAAGTTCAAAAAGAAACTAAGTGGGTGTGCATCCAACTTGCTTGCTCATGAAGACCTAGGGCAATTTTGAGGATGCCCATCATTGGAATATACAAGCCAAGTTCTATAATGAAAAATTCCCACTAGTATATGAAAGTGATAACATGAGAGACTCTCTACTATGAAGATCATGGTGCTACTTTGAAGCACAAGTATGGTAAAAGGATAGTAACATTGTCCCTTCTCTCTTTTTCTCTCATTTTTTTATTTGGGCCTTTTTATGGCCTCGTTTCGTTCTCTTTTTTTTAATTTGGGCTTCTTTGGCCTCTTTTATTTATTTTTCGTCCGGAGTCTCATCCCGACTTGTGGGGGAATCATAGTCTCCATCATCCTTTCCTCACTTGGGACAATGCTCTAATAATGATGATCATCACACTTCTATTTTTCTTACAGCTCAATAATTACAACTCGATACTTAGAACAAGATATGGCTGTATATGAATGCCGCCAGCGGTGTACCGGGATATGCAATGATGCATGAGTGACAAGTATGGAATAATTATGAATGGTGGCTTTGCCACAAATACTATGTCAACTACATGATCATGCTAAGCAATATGACAATGATGGAGTGTGTCATAAACGGAACGGTGGAAAGTTGCATGGCAATATATCTCGGAATGGCTATGGAAATGCCATAATAGGTAGGTATGGTGGCTGTTTTGAGGAAGGTATATGGTGGGTGTATGATACCGGCGAAAGGTGCGCGGTATTAGAGAGGCTAGCAAAGGTGGAAGGGTGAGAGTGCGTATAATCCATGGACTCAACATAAGTCATAAATAACTCATATACTTATTGCAAAAATCTACAAGTTATCAAAGCAAAGTATTACGCGCATGCTCCTAGGGGGATAGATTGGTAGGAAAAGACCATCGCTCGTCCCCGACCGCCACTCATAAGGAAGACAATCAATAAATAAATCATGCTCCGACTTCATCACATAACGGTTCACCATACGTGCATGCTACGGGAATCACAAACTTTTACACAAGCATTTCTCAAATTCACAACTACTCAACTATCATGACTTTAATATCACCATCTCCATATCTTAAAACAATTATCAAGTATCAAACTTCTCATAGTATTCAACACACTCATAAGAGAGTTTTATTATTAATCTTGCATACCAAGCATATTAGGATTTTAAGAAAATTACCATGCTATTAAGACTCTCAAAATAATCTAAGTGAAGCATGAGAGATCAATAGTTTCTATAAAACAAATCCACCACCGTGCTCTAAAAGATATAAGTGAAGCACTAGAGCAAAATTATATAACTCAAAAGATATAAACGAAGCACATAGAGTATTCTAACAAATTCCAAATCATGTATGGCTCTCTCAAAAGATGTGTACAGCAAGGATGATTGTGGTAAACTAATAAGCAAAGACTCAAATCATACAAGACGCTCCAAGCAAAACACATATCATGTGGTAAAGAAAAATATAGGTCCAAGTAAAGTTACCGATAGAAGTAGACGAAAGAGGGGATGCCTTCTGGGGCATCCCCAAGCTTTGGCTTTTAGGTGTCCTTAGATTATCTTGGGGGTGCCATGGGCATCCCCAAGCTTAGGCTCTTGCCACTCCTTGTTCCATAATCCATCAAATCTTTACCCAAAACTTGAAAACTTCACAACACAAAACTTAAAGTAGAAAATCTCGTGAGCTCCGTTAGCGAAAGAAAACAAAAGACCACTTCAAGGTACTGTAATGAACTCATTCTTTATTTATATGGGTGTTATACCTACTGTATTCAAACTTCTCTATGGTTTATAAACTAATTTACTAGCCATAGATTCATCAAAATAAGCAAGCAACACACGCAAAACAGAATCTGTCAAAAACAGAACAGTCTGTAGTAATCTGTAGCTAGCACAAGATCTGGAACCCCACAAATTCTAAAATAAATTTCTGGACGTGAGTAATTTATCTATTAATCATCTGCAAAAATAATTAACTAAATAGTACTTTCCAAATAAAAATGACAGCAGTTCTCGTGAGCGCTAACGTTTCTGTTTTTTACAGCAAGTTCAACAAGACTTTCCCCAAGTATTCCCAACGGTTCTACTTGGCACAAACACTAATTAAACACAAAAAACACAACCAAAAAAGAGGCTAAATAATTTATTTATTACTAAGCAGGAGCAAAAAGCAAGTAATAAAAATAAAATTGGGTTGCCTCCCAACAAGCGCTATCGTTTAAAAGCCTTATAGCTAGGCATAATATTTCAATGATGCTCACATGAAAGACAAGAATTGAAGCACAAAGAGAGCATCATAAAAAAAGTGACAAACACATCCAAGTCTAACATAATTCCTATGCATAGGCATCTTATAGGCAAACAAATTATCAAGGCAAGCAAAAACTAGCATATGCAAGGAAGCGGAAAGAAACAATAGCAATCTCAACATAACGAGAGGTAATTTAGTAACATGAAAATTTCTACCACCATATTTTCCTCTCTCATAATAATTGCATGTGGTATCATAAGCAAATTCAACAAAATAGCTATCACACAAAATATTTTCAACCCGATCCACATGTATGCAAAGTTGAAACTCTTCCAAAATAGTGGGATTAACATTAACTAAAGTCATGACCTCTCCAAACCCACTTTCAATAATATTGCAAACACTATTATCAATCTCGTATTCATCATGGGGCTTAAATAAATTTTCAAGATGAAAAGTAGAATCACCCCAATCATGATCATTGCAACAAATAGTAGTCATAGCAAAACTAGCATCCCCAAGCTTAGGGTTTTGCATATCATTAACACAATTGACATTAAGAGAGTTTATAATAACATCATTGCAATCATGCTTTTCATTGAAGGAACTATCAAGTATGCGTTCAATAGCAATGATCTCATGTTTAACATAAGGAACTATAGCAAATTTATCTTCATAAATATTGGCATCATGGCCACAAGAATAGCAGGCATCATGTTCATCAAGGGATATTTCAACCAAATCATCGGAATCATCATTATCTATAGATTCATGCATATCATTATTTTCTTCCAAAGCAACATTCATTCTTTCAATAAATTCTTGGACATAGGCATTATGAGCAAAGTTTTCATTGCAATATTTAAGTATGATAGAATTTTCAGATTTATTGAGAGTAAAATCATACTTTTCAATCAAAGAAGCAACTTCATGAGCACCCTTAAAAACGACAAATTCTTCAATTTGTTCGATATCATGATAGCTATAAACACCCTTTGCATAAGAAGATAAGATTTCATTATCATTGAACTCATATAGGTAGGGAAGGTGTTTTTTAGGGTTCTTAGAGCAACAAGTAAAATCACAAATTTCACAAAGATTCCAAGCATAGCATAGCAAACTATTTATATGATACCATAAGAGCTTCCCTTTTTCAGACAAACAATGACGCACAAAATGAGCATGCTCATCTAAAGATTTCCCATCAACTAGGCTAGTTGGGGTTTCAGCACGAGCACATAAGGATCGAAGATGATCCAAGTAGAACACTTTAAGTGGATCCATATCAATAGATTTTTAGCAAGCAAAGATGCAAGCAAATAGAAGGCACATGGAAACACAAACAAGGAAACAAAAGAGGAGGCAAATAAAATGGCAAGGGTGAATTGGGGGGAGAGGAAAACGAGAGGCAAATGGCAAACAATGTAATGCGGGAGATAAGGGTATGTGATGGGTACTTGGTATGTTGACTTTTGCCTAGACCTCCCTGGCAACGGCGCCAGAAATCCTTCTTGCTACCTCTTTTAGCACTGCGTTGGTTTGCCCCGAAGAGGAAGGGATGATGCAGCAAAGTAGCGTAAGTATTTCCCTCAGTTTTTGAGAACCAAGGTATCAATCCAGTAGGAGGCTACGCGCGAGTCCCTCGCACCTGCACAAAACAAATAAATCCTCGCAACCAACGCAAATAGGGGTTGTCAATCCCTATAGGGCCACTTACGAGAGTGAGATCTGATAGATATGATAAGATAATATTTTTGGTATTTTTATGATAAAGATGCAAAGTAAAATAAAGGCAAAGTAAATAGCAAAGTAAATAACTAAGTAGTAGGAGATTAATATGATAAAGATAGACCCGGGGGGCATAGGTTTCACTAGTGGCTTCTCTCGAGAGCATAAGTATTCTACGGTGGGTGAACAAATTACTGTTAAGCAATTGACAGAATTGAGCATAGTTATAATAATATCTAGATATGATCATGTATATAGGCATGATGTCCGAGATAAGTAGACCGACTCCTGCCTGCATCTACTACTATTACTCCACTCATCGACCGCCATCCAGCATGCATCTAGAGTATTAAGTTAAAAACAGAGTAACGCCTTAAGCAAGAAGACATGATGTAGAGGGATAGACTCATGCAATATGAAGAAAACCCCATCTTGTTATCCTCGATGGCAACAATACAATACGTGCCTTGCTGCCCTTACTGTCACCGGGAAAGGACACCGCAAGATTGAACCCAAAGCTAAGCACTTCTCCCATTGCAAGAAAGATCAATCTAGTAGGCCAAACCAAACTGATAATTCGAAGAGACTTGCAAAGATAACCAATCATACATAAAAGAATTCAGAGAAGATTCAAATATTATTCATAGATAGACTTGATCATAAACCCACAATTCATCGGTCTCAACAAACACACCGCAAAAAGAAGATTACATCGAATAGATCTCCACAAGAGAGGGGGAGAACATTGTTTTGAGATCCAAAAAGAGAGAAGAAGCCATCTAGCTACTAACTATGGACCCGTAGGTCGGAAGTAAACTACTCACACTTCATCGGAGAGGCTATGGTGTTGATGTAGAAGCCCTTCGTGATCGATGCCCCCTCCGGCGGAGCTCCGGAACAGGCCCCAAGATGGGATCTCGTGGATACAGAAAGTTACGGCGGTGGAATTAGGGTTTTGGCTCCTGTTCTGATCGTTTGGGGGTATGTGGATATATATAGGAGGAAGAAGTACGTCGGTGGAGCAACAGGAGGCTCACGAGGGTGGAGGGCGCGCCTGGGGGGGGGGGCAGGCGCGCCCCCTACCTCGTGGCCTCCTGTTAGTTGGCTTGACGTAGGGTCCAAGTCTCGTGAGTTGTATTCGGTGAGAAACTCACGTTCCCGAAGGTTTCATTCCGTTTGAACTTTGTTTGATATTCCTTTTCTTCGAAACCCTAAAACAGGCAAAAAACAACAATTCTGGGTTGGGCCTCTGGTTAATAGGTTAGTCCCAAAAATAATACAAAAGTGGATAATAAAGCCCAATAATGTCCAAAATAGTACATAATATAGCAAGGATCAATCAAAAATTATAGATACGTTGGAGACGTATCAGGAACCCCACAGTTTCATGCGTTTAAAAAAGGCGATGATACATACGCTCGTGCGGCTAACTATAAAACGGGCGGAGGAGTTCCGCGTTCCACGGCCGTGTCGTTTCTTTGCCGGCAGTGTCCTTCTTGCGCTTCCTTGACTTGCGCGCGTCGAGGAGGTAGTAGGCGTTGCGGTCGCGCAAGGCCTGGGTCACGATGAATGGGCCCTCCCATGGAGGGGACAGCTTGTGCCGTCCTGCGTGCCCTTGGACAAGTTAGAGGACGAGGTTGCCCTCGCGGAACACGAGGGCTTGATCTTCTTGCTGTGGTAGTGCCTCAGGCCTTGCTGATAGATGGCCGAGCGACTAAGCGCCAGGAGGCGTGCATCTTCGAGCAGGTCGACGCCATCTTCGCGGGCTTCTCTGACTTCGGCTTCGGTGTACATCGTGACGCGCGGCGAGTCGAACTCGACGTCGGTCGGGATGACGGCCTTGGCTCCGTAGACGAGGAAGAATGGGGTGAACCCGGTAGACCGATTTGGCGTGGTGCGTAGACTCCAGAGAACGGCTAGCAACTCGTCGAGCCAGCTACCGGGTGAGCAGAAGAGTGGCTCGACGAGTCACGGCTTGATGCCGGACAGGATGAGTCCATTGGCCCGCTCGACCTTCCCGTTGGACCGCGGATGCACAATGGAGGCCAGGTCAAGGCGGATGCCGGAGACGGAGCAGTATTGTTCGAGCACGCCCTTGGTGAAGTTGGTGCCATTGTCGGTGATGATGCTGTTTGGCATGCTGTAGCGCACCACTGTGTCTTTGATGAACCGGACGGCTGTTGGCCCGTCCAGTTTCTTGATTGGTCTTGCCTCAATCCACTTGGTAAATTTGTCCACTACCACCAGCAAGTGCGTCATGCTGCCTCGAGCGGTTTTGAAGGGTCCCACCATGTCGAGTCCCCAGACCGCGAAGGGCCAGGCGATCGGTATGGTGCGGAGTGCTGACGCCGGCTAGTGGCTGCGTTTGCTGAAGCGCTGGCAACCCTCGCACCTGAGGACAAGCAACTCGGCATCTTCGAGGGCCGTGGGCTAGTAGAAACTGTGATGCGGCATGGTGACCGCACTCGCCCTGATGTATGTCGCGGAGGATGTCGATGCCCCATTCCTGCTTGACGCAGCACTGGAACACGCCGGTGGAGCTGCGCTTGACGAGCTCGTTGTTGATGATGCTGTAGGCGGACGCCCGATGGTGCGCTTGCCGAGCTTCGGTCTCGTCCATGGGGAGAACCCCGTTCTCTAGAAATTCTGATATTGGGAGGGCCCAAGATGGAGCCGTAACCACGGCGAGGACGGCCACCAGGGTGGGTTCCGAGTCGGCAGCCCCCGAGCCGGGTTGAGCAGTCCCTGGGTCGGGTATGGCGACGGCCGGGTCTGGGACGATGGTGGCCGGGTTGATCTGGGCAGCCCCTGGGCCCGGTTGAGCAGTCCCCGGGCTGGGTTGAGATGCGGCCGGGTTTTCTGGAATGTGGATAGACTCGGAGTCCGGTGATGGCTTGATGGACAGCTTGCACAAGTGCTCGAGGGAGACGTCGGATGGGATGGCTTGTCGTGACGAGGCGATCTTGGCGAGCGTGTCGGCTCCTTCGTTCTCCGCGCGCGGGACGTGGAGGAACTCACAACCCTCGAAGGATCTGGACAGCTTCTGGACGAGGAAGCGGTAGCTTGCCATGTTGGAGTCGCGGGCGTCCCATTCGCTAGAGCACTGCTGTACCACCAAGTCCGAGTCGCCGTAGCACAGGATGCGCCGGATGCCGAGTTCCTTGGCAAGCCGAAGGCCGTGCACAAGGGCTTCGTACTCAGCGACGTTGTTGGAGGCGGCGAAGTGGATCTGGAGCGCGTAGTGGAGCCGGTCGCCCTTTGGGGATGACAGTACGATGCCGGCCCCTAAGCCGAGTCGCATCTTGGACCCGTCGAAGTGCATGCGCCAATGCGTCGAGTCGGGAGGCGGCGGCAAGTACTGGGTCTCGGTCCAGTCGACGAGGAAGTCGGCCAGGGCCTGAGACTTGATCGAGGTGCGGGGTTCGTAGAGGATGGTGTGGCTGGCTAGCTGGATTGCCCACTTGGCAACCCGGCCAGAGGCGTCCCGGCACCCAATGATTTCTCCGGTAGGCGTCGTGCTGACCACGGTGACAACATGCTCTTGGAAATATTGCTTCAGCTTCTTGGTGGTGAGGTACACGCCGTAACACATCTTCTGGTAGTGCGGGTAGTTCTGCTTGGAGCTGGAGAGCACTTCGCTCAGGTAGTAGACTGGGCACTGGACGGCTTGGATCTTGCCCTTCTCCGGTCGCTCGACCGCCAGCACCATGCTGACCGTCCGCGGGGTTGCGGCTATGTAGAGCAATAGCGTCTCCTGGTCGGTCGGCGTAGCCAGGACTGGTGCGGTGGAGAGCATCACTTGAGGTCTTGGAAGGCCTTGTCTGCCTTGCCGTTCCATTCAAACGGGCTTGTCTTCTTCATCAGCTGGTACAGGGGCAGCGCCCTCTCACCCAGCCGGCTTAGGAACCGGCTAACCGAGGCCAAGCACCCGGTGAACTTATGGACATCGTCCAACCGAGCCGGCTTGTGCATGTGCTCGATGGCCTTGATCTTCTCCGGGTTCGCCTCAATGCTGCGTTCCGAGATGAGGAAGCCGAGTAGCTTTCCGGCCGGAACACCGAAGACGCATTTTTCCGGGTAAAGCTTGACCTTGTATTCGCAGAGGTTGGCGAATGTTTCCTTCAAATCATCGAGGAGTGTGAGGTGCTGCTTGGTCTTCACCACGATGTCGTCCACGTACACGTGGATATTGCGGCTGAGTTGCGGCAGTAGACATTTCTGCATGCAGCGCTGGAAGGTGGCGCCGGCGTTCTTCAAGCCGAACGACATGGTGACGTAGCAATACGCCCCGAAGGGCATGATGAAGGGCGTCTCTAGGGCGTCGGCCGGGTCAAGCTTGATCTGGTGGTAGCTGGAGTAAGCGTCCAGGAAGGACAGGAGCTCACACCCGGCGATTGAGTCGATGACTTGGTCGATCCGCGGGAGGGCGAACGGATCCTTGGGACATGCCTTGTTAAGGCTGGTGTAGTCGAAACACACGCGCCAGGTCTTGTTCTTCTTTAGGACGAGGACTGGGTTGGCCAGCCACTCGGGGTGAAATACTTCCATTATGAAGCCGGCCACCAGAAGCTTGGCAACCTCTTCACCAATGGTTCTTCTCTTCTCTTCGAAAAATCGTGCTAGAGGTTGACGGACGGGCTTGGCATCCTTGCGGACGTGAAGTTTGTGCTCGGCGTACTTCCTTGGGATACCCAACATATCCTTGGGGGTCCATGGCGAAGATATCCTGATTCTCACTAAGAAAGTCGACGAGCCCGCCTTCCTATTTGCTGTCGAGGCGGGTGCCTACGACAACGTACTTGCTGCAGCTGGGGTCTTCTGGGTTGAGCTTCACTTTCTTGATCTCCTTGGAGGGCTTGAAGGCGGCCTCGTCGGCCGGGTCCGAGGTCGGGATCAACGCGGCGGAGGCCTCGCCTGCCAGGGCGACGATCCGGTCGAGCTGGCGCCGCTCCTCGGCAATGACCAGCGACTCGGCCAACTTGGCACCGTCTCAGGTGCACTCCAGGGACTTGCGGTAGTCGCCGGTGATGGTGATGAGGCCCTTGGGAACCGGCATCTTCATCTTCAGGCACGCGTAGTGGGGAACCGCCATGAATTTGGCGAGCGCGGGCCGGCCCAGCAACGCGTGATACGCGCTGGACAGGTCCACCACTTCGAACCAGATCGGTTCGTGCTGGAAGTGGTTGCTATCACCGAACAGCACGTCTAGCCAGACCCGGCTAATGGGGGAGTGTCAGGACCCCGACTCAATGCCACATCGATCTAGCATGTAACACCTCATATCACTTCGCGGCCTCACGCACGGTATTCCCACGGTGTTGCCTTACCTTAGCCCGGGACCGTTTGCGCCTTTTGGCACACGTATATGACAGTGTCGCTAGCATCCATATGATAAGGAGCCCGGGCTGACATGGCTAGTCGTAAACCCAAAGTGGCACAGACTTACAGGGACAGGCATCCATGACCCAACATCGAACGTGTCGGTCATCAGCGAGTGAATCCAGGCTGTAGCACTGGGCTAGCAGGACTCCGGTGAACCGGGCTGTAGCGGGCTAACAGGACTCCGGTATTCATCGCGTGACATTTCCCCGAAGGGACAGACACAGGAACGAAGAAGGACACATGCCGGCCAGCCTAAGTGTTCCGGAGCAGTAGCAAGCTGCCAAGGCTCAATGGAAACACTAGGAGACATTTCCCGGTAAGAGAGGCTACTAAAGATAAACAACTAGATAGTCAGATCCCACACATACCAAGCATTTCAATAACATACACACAATATGCTCGATATGTGCAATACAACATGGCATCACAAAATGACTCTACGACTCAAGTATTTATTCAATAGGCTCCGAGGAGCGAGATATTACAAACAGGGGTCTCACGACCCAACATTCAGAGCATACCAGTCAAAGCACATGCGGAAGCTATCATGTCTGAGTACAGACATCTATAAATGAAAAAGGCTGAGAAGCCTGACTATCTACCAGATCCTGCCGAGGGCACAAGATCGTAGCTGAGGTAACAAGCTAAACGTCGAAGTCCACGCGGAACTACTAGTGAGACTGAAGTCTCTCTGCAAAACATAAAATAGGCAACCGTGAGTACAAATGTTCCCAGCAAGACTTACATCAGAACTAACTACATATGCATCATTATCAACAAAGGGGATGGTGGGGTTTAACTGCAGCAAGCCAGCTTTGACTCGGTGGCTATCCTGAACTACGACTGCAATGTAACTCTTTTGAGGTGGCGCACACGAGTCCACATATTCACCATATCAATACACCACTATGGATCCGGTCCCGTCTCCCTACGAGAGCGCCATCCATAGCACTCACACTTATCTTGCGTATTTTAGAGTATCCACTTTCACTTGTCTATGAACTGATATAAGCAACCCAGAAGTCCTTTTCCGCGGACACGGCTATTCGAATAGATGATGTTAACCCTGCAGGGGTGTACTTCTTCATACATGTTTCCACCACTTAGCGTCTGCACACGACATGTGCTCGGCAGACTTCAAGCGAAAGCCGACGTGGGTGTAGACCACGACCTACCTAAACACTCAAGTCTCTAGTCCAGGTTTATCGCCTATTCGGGTTCCATCCATGAGGAGATCCGGCCGGATTTTCGCTCACAGCCCCAAACGATGTGAACAGGGTTCCTGAGATACCAAACGGGCATCCGGTACACCGTGCCACGTACCTACCGCATCACAGCCCACCCCTACGGTCAGCGCTGTCCACGGCCTCCAGTAAGCTACAAACACCAGAAACTACTTGCAACTCCTGGACAGAGGACAAGGGTGAATAAGAAGTCGAGCGGGGTCTTATTTCAGGGCCCAATGTATGGTAGTAGCTGAATCATGGATCACAAACACAGAACTCAGTTCCTGAGGACGGCTGCAATGAGACAACCAACCATGTACTCCTACATGGCCTCTCACCGCTACCTTTACCAAATCGTGTTCACACACTTAGCTCACACACAGTAGGACATGTTCACACACCTCTGATTCATCCCTGATGAATCAGACCTGACTCAACTCTAAGCAGTAGCAGGCATGACAAACAAACATGAATGAGTAGGCACAACAGGGCTCAAACAACTCCTACTCATGCTAGTGGGTTTCGTCTATTTACTGTGGCAATGACAGGTCATGCAAAGGATAAAGGGGTTCAGCTACCGCAGCAAGTAACAGTTGAATCGTTGTTGTCCTAATGCATTAAAAGGGAGCAGGAGCGAGAGAGTAGGATTGTATCGGAATGAACAAGGGGGTTTTGCTTGCCTGGCACTTCTGAAGATAACATTGAGTCTTCATCAGTGTCAACGATCACAACGTCGGAACATCCTCTACCGGGAGGGAACAGATACCGACAACAAAGAAGAAATACAATCAATGCAATGCACAATATGATGCATGCTCATGACATGGCAATATGAATGTGTTTTGAGCTAATGCAACTAGCAACAGATTAAATGAAGTTGGTTTGAATATAAGATTCAAATTCAAACTCCATATGTGATTATTTAAATGCCCTTTATTTGTTTTGTCCAAAACAGAGGACAAACATTGTTCAAACATGCATGAAAATGGTACAGATGGATTCCTTGAATTTTTCTGATAATTTTTCATATATAAATTATTTAATTTGGAGTTACGGTTGAATTTCTATGAATTTTAGAAGTTTATACAATTTTCTGAAATTCCTGAATAATAATAAATCCAGAAATGAATTTACTGCGTCAGCACTGCGTCACAGTGACGTCAGCAGGGTCAACTGGGCTGGTCCGGTCAAACCTGACCAGTGGGGCCCACTGGTCAGTGTCTCAGGTCTGGATTGAGTGAATGACAGGTGGGACCGGTCAACGATGACTGGGCCAGAGTCAAAGCTGACACGTGGGGTCCACGGCACTAACACTAATTTAACAGAATAATTATATTAACCTAATTAAGCGCAGGGGCCCACATGGCAGTGGCTCTGGGGGTGTTTAGCGGGGTTATTAGCACTAATTAACCGGCGCCACGTCAGCAGGTGACGCCGGCGACCACAGCAGCGGCGGGAACTCGCCGGAGTTGGTCGAGGCGGCGCTACAGGCTGCGGTTGGGCACCCTGAGGGCACCAGGAGGGAGCCCGTGCTCCCGCGCGTCTAGGGGCGCACGCAGCTGGGCACAGGGAGGCTGGGGTCGACGGCGGCGACCAGAACGGCGGCGGCCGGAGCTACGGGTTCGGGCGGCGCGGGGCTGCAGCTTGCAAATGAACAAGCTAGGCGGTTGGGAAGCATCTGCGGGACTTGTCGAACTCGTCCAGGTGCTCTTCATGGTCAGCGGGGGTCGCTAGCAACGGCGAGCTTCACGGCGGCGGCAGCGAGCTCTCGGCCATCACAGAAACAACGGCTAGGGGATGCAATCGATGGTGGGGAGAGGGGGAGAACGAAGAGGAGCTCACAGCGGTGAAGGGGAGCAACTCGGTGTAGCCGGGGACGCGCTGAGGCCGCAAATTGACCGGAGGGGGCCGTCGGATCCGGAGGTTGAAGACGGCGCGTTGGCGGCGATGCAGGGCTTCCGGAGGGCCGTGGATCGGTGGGGAGGAAGAGGGGGTCGAGGCGGAGCTCCTGGGCGCATCGGCGAGGCTAGGGGTGGCCGGTGGCCATGGGTACGGCGACGATGACGGCGAGCTCCGCTCGGTGGTGTGCACGAGAGGGGAGCAGAGGAGGGGATGGGGTCCAGGGGGAGAGAGGAGAGGTGCAGGGGGCGAGGGGGAGTGCGTGGCTTCTCCGGGGCATCGAGGAGGAAGCAGGAGGTGGCCAGGGGGAAGCAGGAGGTGGCCGAGGCCTCTCGGGCGCGCGCCACGCCTCGCCTCTGCTCGTCCTCCTGGAAGAGGAGGAAGATGACAAGGGGGAGGAGGTGGGCTGGGCCGGCCAGATGGGCTGGCCAGCTGGGCCAGGTAAGCTGCGGGTAAGTGGCCCAGGTAGGTTTCTGCTCTTTTTTTATTTTTCTTCTGTTTTATTTTATTTAATCTGTTTTGCCACTGTTTTGAATTTAAAATAATTCAAACAATGCCAAAAACTCCTCTGAATATTTTATATTGCTAGATGGACTTTTCCAAAAGCTTATAAAATATTTCAGGGGTATTTGAAATTATATTCTAATTATATGAATATAATTCAAATTCAAATAGCTAATGAATTAAATCCAAAGTCCCAAAAATAATTCCTTAAAAATGTTCAATATTTTGGTTGGGACCAGAACCCTTACCAAAAATTATCAAACATTTAAGAAGAGCATTTTGGAGCAATGAATGAGATTTCTAGGGTTTTTGCCCTTCTTTTATTTAAGTTTTTGAGGCTTCCAAAATTCCCTCAGTTCAAATTTCAGAATTTAAACATGATGCCTGGATGAAGATGCAACTATTTACAAACAATATTCTAGGGTTGTGACAACTCACCCCCACTAAACAAAAATCTCGTCCCGAGATTCAAGCGTAGGGTAAGGTGAAGGGGGAACGCAACTAGTACAATCTTCACGATCCAGGGTGCACTTCAATTGAACGTTGATTCATTCACCATCATTGTCTTGAAGTCTTGCCTTGAGAACTCCAACTATCATGACAACGAGAGGAAAGGAAAGACCCTAAAGAATTGTTCTTCTCGAAGGTCGAACAACTCAGGATTAACCCACGGAATGAGACATAACAACATCTCTCGAGCTGAGACACGAAGCACACCTCTAGAGGGATGGAGTGGAATAGATGACGAGGGTTCACTAGGTAGACAACAATTCCACACCTAAGAAGGTGGTAAACGATTGCCAACGTAGCGAGGAGTTGAATTGCCATGATACCACGACGAAACATCCTGGAGGAGGGTGATTCGTAGATTATTATCTTAAGTGGCAAAAAGAATTACCTTTGATATAGAGATCATTGAGACTCTCTATATCAGCCTAAGGCAAATCACAGCAATCGATTGGCGGGGGTCGGTAGAATGGCATACTAGGACTTGGATGATGTGGATTACCTTGTTGAAGACAACGTAATGGATGAATTTGCTTATCACCGGAAATGGAAGAGACCCGTGGTAGAATGGCACATTGGCGGTGCAAGCTGGGAATAAAATGCAAATGCTGGGAATGATTCTAGTAACTGGGGAAGAACCCAACAATAGAGAGTGAATTCACTGTTTGAAAAGGTCATAGCATTGCCGAGGAAACTGAGAGCATCCCAGTTAGTGCCGATGATAACACGTAGCGCTTGTGCGTGCTCTCAAGAACTTGAGCATTTCCATAATCATCAAGGTTCTACCAATATTCGTGTCAAGGATCCTAGCAACACAACTTGCTACCATGATGAATAGCGATGGATGATGCAGATGCAAAGGAGGATAACACCTTCTCAGATTTCACCTTAGCGAGGCCAGGGGGACGAAATCTGGATGATCGACCGAGAGACATTTAGCACTCCGCTTCTAATGTTCTCCTTGATGTGCTAGTGTAACCCATTCATAGATATGGTTTGATATCTAGAACATCAAGTAAAAAGGTCGGACTTCGGGATCTCAGAAATCCATAGAGGCAACTAGGGAGTAAACCCTACGAAATCCCTATGGGGAGGTGGCCAACTTCCTCAATCAAGATATTATAATAACAGGTCTTCCGGCTGGGTGTGTTGGCCACGACATCCACTTTACCGGTTTCCGAGGGACCGATATTATAGTTCTTAGGGAAATGTTCCAACCATCATATCTGCCTGAGATTCAGATCTGGTTGGTGTCAGAATATTCCAGACCCATCGAGTCTAGGAAGAAAAATGAAAGTTTGCAACACAAATCGACGAGATGATGTTGCGGGATCCTCGGGAGATGAACTACGATAGCAAGCTCCAAAACATGAGCTGGTTCTGCTACAAACATGTGAACACGTTGTCCCAGACAAGCATGCCCGCATGGTAGTCTTACCATAAAACACTACCGAGTTCTGGTTGGGAACCATCAGCGAGGATATCGAAGTTCTTTCATAAGTCCGGATTAGCTCTTATGAAGATACTCCTTCTCCTTGAACAAATCAATCAGTGGCTTGGTGTGCTAGGGATACATATAGATTGAAGGTTGCAAGTCTTCAAACCACAGCATTCTTCGCACGTGTGCATGACTGATTTGGAATGATTCGAAAGAAAGCAACATTGACTTTCTCGAATCCACGGCGGCAACTTGCATCAGATGCACATGAATTAAAGGAAGTCACTACCTTCATCCAAACATATGCTTCATGAGCTAGCATGAACAAATGCTTTCAAAAGTTTCCAACACTAGCTTAATGTTCAACAAAATCATGGAGGAGATAAGGATGTTGTCAATGGGCTCAACAACAATTCATCTAGGTTTCCTTTTAAAAGGAATTCCATAGTTAAGTGAACACGGTGATAGCATTGGTCAGACCAAAGATGTAATGGTGTATGCTCGAGGGATCAACCACGAATAAGACAACATTACGAGCATCGTTGGTACTGATTTGATTTGACGGTAGCCCACACTCAAATCAAAGGATTGATAAGACAATAGGTCCAGCAACTGATCACAGGGACCAATCGATGAAGATATCATCTTTCCTCAACACACACTACACAAGAATATCACTTTGGAACGAACTAAGTTAGGCAAGCTTTTATCTTCCAATTCTCCAAGTTGTTGTTTAGCTTATCCAACTAGCTCAGGGTATCCAACACGGATTCTTGGAGAAGGGGTGGTTTACAGGAATAAACCAACTTGATCACGAACTCAACATAGCGGTCAGGTGACAACCTGGTAATACTTCTGAGAAGATATTCAGAAAATCACGAACCACCGGTATGTTACTAAGCTCGAGAATAATCTCGCTTTTGAGGGCAAGACGATATGATCAAATGAGTGAGGACTTGACAAGATCCTAACTCATCAATCGAAGGGTGCACCGAAATAAGGACTAGGTAGCACGATCAGTCTTAGAAGGATGATTCAAAAACCAACATGCTAAGAATGAAATTATTATCCTTTAACTACCAAGCAACGAGGTTGCTGGGAGTATTGATTTCACACATCACAATTCATTTGTCGGTATTCCGGTTGCATCAACACGAGGGCCGAGGAATGACTAATGATGGTGAGAAGTATCACTACGTCAAAATTCATGAGAGTTGGTGCAGTTCTCATGACAATTCTGACATAAAGGGGGTAATACTCCAAGGTAGAACAGAACCAAAAGCTGGATTGGCATTTGATCTGCGGAATACAACTACTTTGACCCAATCCTAGATATGGATGAGGTACTGGAGTTTGTTTCTCCTAGTCATTCTGCGATAGAATGGCTTGACGGACCACAAGAGTAATAGGCATCGCTAAACGAACGCACGCATACTCTTGACTATCAATTGATAGACGAGGGTCAGAATGCAACTAAAGAGAACAACTCAAAGGAACATATAATTTTCTGAGTTGTGGATGCATAGATTAGTATGTCGAACGAATTCAACATATTTCTTCCGGACAATCCATGCGGAAAGGTAGAACTGGCAGAGCCACAATATATAATGGAGAACTCATCAAGAGCACTCTTGTTGTCATCTTTTGGTTCAGAAGAACTCCTGCCAAGAATGGTTCATGGTAATTGGAAGAAGGATATACCACGAACCTCGAGGACTATCGCAAAGTTACTAATATCCTAAAGGAACTAGCAACACTATCAACATGAAGTAAGTAGAGTGAATCTCGGTTCGATAACCCAGAAGTGAAATGCCTACTAACTAAGTGGCATCACGGGATGCTTACGAGAATAAAGGCCAGAATCATCACACTGGGATCACAAAACATGGCTAGACTACTAGATGATCCCCTAAGACACCTAGGGTCATAATAATAACTCCAACATAAATGTCAAGGCAACAGAGTACCTCAACTCACTGATTAGTGTGGTTAATCTGGCCCATGGGAACATTGAAACGGGAAGAAAGGATTTGCAAATGCATCAGACTACTTAGAAACCTGGGATGACTCGGACAGCATAACGGCTGTAAATGCTCAGAAAAGATTTGAGACATTCACAAAAATGGTGGCATAACCACTCAGAAGCACAATATCACGGTTTCGAGATCAACAATTAACATACAGAAGTAGTAGGAACTGAAACGAGGCTTAAGTCCAACAATCTATAAGTCTACAGATTAGTAACACGTGATCCTGATAGAAAGAAGAGAAAGCCTAGTTCTTAATCCCCGCACGAAAGATAAGATGGCTCAGATCAGAAGGGCATAAGGTATAAGGAGTAAAAAGAGCCTTACGTTCCATCCCACAATCAATTCCCTTATATAACTAAAGAATTTCTAGACTCAACTTCGACCAGTTTGGCTTGGTAATCCTACAGGCAGTCAAGCTCTGATACCAACGCTGTCAGGACCCCGACTCAATGCCACATCGATCTAGCATGTAACACCTCATATCACTTTGCGGCCTCACGCACGGTATTCCCACGGTGTCGTCTTACCTTAGCCCGGGACCGTTTGCGCCTTTTGGCACACGTATATGACAGTGTCGCTAGCATCCATATGATAAGGAGCCCGGGCTGACATGGCTAGTCATAAACCCAAAGTGGCACAGACTTACAGGGACAGGCATCCATGACCCAACATCGAATGTGTCAGTCATCAGCGAGTGAATCCAGGCTGTAGCACTGGGCTAGCAGGACTCCGGTGAACCGGGCTGTAGCGGGCTAACAGGACTCCGGTATTCATCGCGTGACATTTCCCCGAAGGGACAGACACAGGAACGAAGAAGGACACATGCCGGCCAGCCTAAGTGTTCCGGAGCAGTAGCAAGCTACCAAGGCTCAATGGAAACACTAGGAGACATTTCCCGGTAAGAGAGGCTACTAAAGATAAACAACTAGATAGTCAGATCCCACACATACCAAGCATTTCAATAACATACACACAATATGCTCGATATGTGCAATACAACATGGCATCACAAAATGACTCTACGACTCAAGTATTTATTCAATAGGCTCCGAGGAGCGAGATATTACAAACAGGGGTCTCACGACCCAACATTCAGAGCATACCAGTCAAAGCACATGCGGAAGCTATCATGTCTGAGTACAGACATCTATAAATGAAAAAGGCTGAGAAGCCTGACTATCTACCAGATCCTGCCGAGGGCACAAGATCGTAGCTGAGGTAACAAGCTAAACGTCGAAGTCCACGCGGAACTACTAGTGAGACTGAAGTCTCTCTGCAAAACATAAAATAGGCAACCGTGAGTACAAATGTACCCAGCAAGACTTACATCAGAACTAACTACATATGCATCATTATCAACAAAGGGGATGGTGGGGTTTAACTGCAGCAAGCCAGCTTTGACTCGGTGGCTATCCTGAACTACGACTGCAATGTAACTCTTTTGAGGTGGCGCACACGAGTCCACATATTCACCATATCAATACACCACTATGGATCCGGTCCCGTCTCCCTACGAGAGCGCCATCCATAGCACTCACACTTATCTTGCGTATTTTAGAGTATCCACTTTCACTTGTCTATGAACTGATATAAGCAACCCAGAAGTCCTTTTCCGCGGACATGGCTATTCGAATAGATGATGTTAACCCTGCAGGGGTGTACTTCTTCATACATGTTTCCACCACTTAGCGTCTGCACACGACATGTGCTCGGCAGACTTCAAGCGAAAGCCGACGTGGGTGTAGACCACGACCTACCTAAACACTCAAGTCTCTAGTCCAGGTTTATCGCCTATTCGGGTTCCATCCATGAGGAGATCCGGCCGGAGTTTCGCTCACAGCCCCAAACGATGTGAACAGGGTTCCCGAGATACCAAACGGGCATCCGGTACACCGTGCCACGTACCTACCGCATCACAGCCCACCCCTACGGTCAGCGCTGTCCACGGCCTCCAGTAAGCTACAAACACCAGAAACTACTTGCAACTCCTGGACAGAGGACTAGGGTGAATAAGAAGTCGAGCGGGGTCATATTTCAGGGCCCAATGTATGGTAGTAGCTGAATCATGGATCACAAACACAGAACTCAGTTCCTGAGGACGGCTTCAATGAGACAACCCACCATGTACTCCTACATGGCCTCTATACCAACACTGTCAGGACCCCGACTCGATGTCACATCGATCTAGCCGGTAACACCTCATATCACTTTGCGGCCTCACGCACGGTATCCCCACGGGTGTCGCCTTACCTTTGCCCGGGACCGTTTGCGCCTTTTGGCTCACGTATATGATAGTGTCGCTAGCATCCATATGATAAGGAGCCCGGGCTGACATGACTAGTCGTAAACCCAAAGTGGCACAGACTTACAGGGACAGGCATCCATGACCCAGCTTCGAACGTGTCGGTCATCAGCAAGTGGGTCCGGGCTGTAGCACTGGGCTAGCAGGACTCCGGTAAACCGGGCTGTAGCGGGCTAATAGGACTCCGGTACTCAATGCGTGACATTTCCCCGAAGGGACAGACACAGGAACGAAGAAGGACACATGCCGGCCAGCCTAAGTGTTCCAGAGCAGTAGCAAGCTACCATGGCTCAGCGGTAACACTAGGAGACATTTCCCGGTAAGAGAGGCTACTAAAGATAAACAACTAGGTAGTCAGATCCCACACATACCAAGCATTTCAGTAACATACACACAATATGCTCGATATGTGCAATACAACATGGCATCACAACATGACTCTACAACTCAAGTATTTTAATCAATAGGCTCCGAGGAGCGAGATATTACAAACATGGGTCTCACGACCCAACAATCAGAGCATACAAGTCAAAGCACAAGCGGGAGCTATCATGTCTGGGTACAGACATCTATAAATGAAAAAGGCCGAGAAGCCTGACTATCTATCAGATCCTGCCGAGGGCACAAGATCGTAGCTGAGGTAACAAGCTAAACGTCGAAGTCCACGTGGAACTACTAGTGAGACTGAAGTCTCTCTGCAAAAACATAAAATAGGCAAACGTGAGTACAAATGTACCCAGCAAGACTTACATCAGAACTAACTACATATGCATCATTTTCAACAAAGGGATGGTGGGGTTTAACTGCAGCAAGCCAGCTTTGACTCGGTGGCTATCCTAAACTACGACTGCAAGCGACTCTTTTGAGGTGGCGCACACGAGTCCACATATTCACCATATCAATACACCACTATGGATCCGCTCCCGTCTCCCTACGAGAACGCCATCCATAGCACTCACGCTTATCTTGCGCATTTTAAAGTATCCACTTTCACTTGTCTATGAACTGATATAAGCAACCCAGAAGTCCTTTTCCGCGGACACGGCTATTCGAATAGATGATGTTAACCCTGCAGGGGTGTACTTCTTCATACATGTTTCCACCACTTAGCGTCTGCACACGACATGTGCTCGACCTACCTAAACACTCAAGTCTCTAGTCCAGGTTTATCGCCTATTCGGGTTCCATCCATGAGGAGATCCGGCCGGAGTTTCGCTCACAGCCCCAAACGATGTGAACAGGGTTCCGTGACACCAAACGGGCGCCCGGTATACCCGGCCACGTGCCTACCGCATCACAGCCCACCCCTACGGTCAGCGCTGTCCACGGCCTCCAGCATACTACAAACACCAGAAACTACTTGCAACTCCTGGACAGAGGACAAGGGTGAATAAGAAGTCGAGCGGGGTCATATTTCAGGGCCCAATGTATGGTAGTAGCTGAATCATGGATCACAAACACAGAACTCAGTTCCTGAGGACGGCTGCAATGAGACAACCCACCATGTACTCCTACATGGCCTCTCACCGCTACCTTTACCAAATCGTGTTCACACACTTAGCTCACACACAGTAGGACATGTTCACACACCTCTGATTCATCCCCGATGAATCAGACCTGACTCAACTCTAAGCAGTAGCAGGCATGACAAACAAACATGAATGAGTAGGCACAACAGGGCTCAAACAACTCCTACTCATGCTAGTGGGTTTCATCTATTTACTGTGGCAATGACAGGTCATGCAAAGGACAAAGGGGTTCAGCTACCGCAGCAAGTAACTGTTGAATCGTTGTTGTCCTAATGCATTAAAAGAGAGCAGGAGCGAGAGAGTAGGATTGTATCGGAATGAACAAGGGGATTTTGCTTGCCTGGCACTTCTGAAGATAACATTGAGTCTTCATCAGTGTCAACGATCACAACGTCGGAACATCCTCTACCGGGAGGGAACAGATACCGACAACAAAGAAGAAATACAATCAATGCAATGCACAATATGATGCATGCTCATGACATGGCAATATGAATGTGTTTTGAGCTAATGCAACTAGCAACAGACTAAATGAAGTTGGTTTGAATATAAGATTCAAATTCAAACTCCATATGTGATTATTTAAATGCCCTTTATTTGTTTTGTCCAAAACAGAGGACAAACATTGTTCAAACATGCATGAAAATGGTACAGATGGATTCCTTGATTTTTTCTGATAATTTTTCATATATAAATTATTTAATTTGGAGTTACGGTTGAATTTCTATGAATTTTAGAAGTTTATACAATTTTCTGAAATTCCTGAATAATAATAAATCCAGAAATGAATTTACTGCATCAGCACTGCGTCACAGTGACGTCAGCAGGGTCAACTGGGCTGGTCCGGTCAAACCTGACCAGTGGGGCCCACTGGTCAGTATCTCAGGTCTGGATTGAGTGAATGACAGGTGGGACCGGTCAACGATGACTGGGCCAGAGTCAAAGCTGACACGTGGGGTCCACGGCACTAACACTAATTTAACAGAATAATTATATTAACCTAATTAAGCGCAGGGGCCCACATGGCAGTGGCTCTGGGGGTGTTTAGCGGGGTTATTAGCACTAATTAACCGGCGCCACGTCAGCAGGTGACGGCCGGCGACCACAGCAGCGGCGGGAACTCGCCGGAGTTGGTCGAGGCGGCGCTACAGGCTGCGGTTGGGCACCCTGAGGGCACCAGGAGGGAGCCCATGCTCCCGCGCGTCTAGGGGCGCACGCAGCTGGGCACAGGGAGGCCGGGGTCGACGGCGGCGACCAGAACGGCGGCGGCCGAAGCTACGGGTTCGGGCGGCGCGGGGCTGCAGCTTGCAAATGAACAAGCTAGGCGGTTGGGAAGCATCTGCGGGACGTGTCGAACTCGTCCAGGTGCTCTTCATGGTCAGCGGGGGTCGCTAGCAACGGCGAGCTTCACGGCGGCGGCAGCGAGCTCTCGGCCATCACAGAAACAACGGCTAGGGGATGCAATCGATGGTGGGGAGAGGGGGAGAACGAAGAGGAGCTCACAGCGGTGAAGGGGAGCAACTCGGTGTAGCCGGGGACGCGCTGAGGCCGCAAATTGACCGGAGGGGGCCGTCGGATCCGGAGGTTGAAGACGGCGCGTTGGCGGCGATGCAGGGCTTCCGGAGGGCCGTGGATCGGTGGGGAGGAAGAGGGGGTCGAGGCGGAGCTCCTGGGCGCATCGGCGAGGCTAGGGGTGGCCGGTGGCCATGGGTACGGCGACGATGACGGCGAGCTCCGCTCGGTGGTGTGCACGAGAGGGGAGCAGAGGAGGGGATGGGGTCCAGGGGGAGAGAGGAGAGGTGCAGGGGGCGAGGGGGAGTGCGTGGCTTCTCCGGGGCGTCGAGGAGGAAGCAGGAGGTGGCCAGGGGGAAGCAGGAGGTGGCCGAGGCCTCTCGGGCGCGCGCCACGCCTCGCCTCTGTTCGTCCTCCTGGCAGAGGAGGAAGATGACAAGGGGGAGGAGGTGGGCTGGGCCGGCCAGATGGGCTGGCCAGCTGGGCCAGGTAAGCTGCGGGTAAGTGGCCCAGGTAGGTTTCTGCTCTTTTTTTTATTTTTCTTCTGTTTTATTTTATTTAATCTGTTTTGCCACTGTTTTGAATTTAAAATAATTCAAACAATGCCAAAAACTCCTCTGAATATTTTATATTGCTAGATGGACTTTTCCAAAAGCTTATAAAATATTTCAGGGGTATTTGAAATTATATTCTAATTATATGAATATAATTCAAATTCAAATAGCTAATGAATTAAATCCAAAGTCCCAAAAATAATTCCTTAAAAATGTTCAATATTTTGGTTGGGACCAGAACCCTTAGCAAAAATTATCAAACATTTAAGAAGAGCATTTTGGAGCAATGAATGAGATTTCTAGGGTTTTTGCCCTTCTTTTATTTAAGTTTTTGAGGCTTCCAAAATTCCCTCAGTTCAAATTTCAGAATTTAAACATGATGCCTGGATGAAGATGCAACTATTTACAAACAATATTCTAGGGCTGTGACAGGGAGCAGGAGAGGCCGGGCACGATGCCGTGAAAGATCGTCCGGGCCGGCTCTAGGTCCTCGGCCTTGAGGCCGAGCTTGGTCATCGTGTCACGGTACAGGATCTTGATGCTGCTGCCACCGTCAATGAGGACTCGGGAGAACTTGCATGTGCGCCGCGCGACGATGGTGGGGTTGAGGATAAGGGCGTAACCACCCGGACTTGGCATGACTTCCGGGTGATCCTCCCGGGTCCAGGTGATCGGGCGATCCAACCAATGCATGAACTCTGGCTTGGCCGAGACGACGATGTTCACCTCCTACCGAAGGAGGCGCTCGCTGCACTTGTCGTTGCCGAGGCTGGTGAAGATGACGTAGGCCGCGTTCTGGTCCGGGTAGGCGTCATCCCGCATCACGCCGCTAGCTGGAGGCGGCGGTGGAGGAGGGGGCGGCTGTCCAGCGCCCGGAGCCGGAGCCAGAGGGGGCGGGACGTCGCCCCTCATGATGCGCTTGGTGATGGCGCACTGCCGAAGCGTGTGCATGGAGGGTCTTGCGCCACTGTGGTGCTTGCAGGGGGCATCGAGCATCTGCTCGAAGCTCATGGCGGGTTGCCATGCCGTCTTGCCGGTTTGCCGGCGCTTCGCCGCCGGGTCCGCCGCGGGCTCGGTGGCCGTGACGAGCCGGTTGTCGCGACGCGGCGCCGGCTGGTCGGCCTTGCGCTTGTTGTTCTGGTGATGCTGCTTTCGGCTGCTTTCACCGGCCGGTTTCGGAGGGGGAACCGGCTTCGCCTTGCTGGCTTCATCCAGCGCCACCTGGATCTTCATGGCGGAGTCAGCATTGGCATACTTGTCCGCCATCACCATGAGCATGGCCATGGTGGTCGCCTCGGAGCGTAAGAGCTTGTGCTTGAGGAGGGTGCCGTCTCGGCACCCGTTGACGAAGTACTGGATCGCCTGGACTTCATGGACGCCCTCGCAGCTGTTCCGGAGCTCAGTCCAGCGTGCGAGGTACTCGCGGCCGGTCTCCGTAGGCCCTTGCACGCACATGGCGAGCTGGCTAGGGCGGCCGGGTCGCTTGTAGGTCCCTGTGAAGTTGCGGATGAGGGATTCCTCGAAGTCCACCCACGTGTTGATGCTGCCCGTCGGCAAGCTGTTCAACCATGTGTGGGCCGACCCTTGGAGCATGAGCGGTGCGTAGCGCACGGCAAGACAACGATTGGCACCGGTGATGCCAATGGTCGTGGTGTAATCGGTGAGCCAGTCTTCTGGCTTCATCGTCCCGTTGTACTTGGGGATGTCACGGGGGAGCATGAATCCTTCGGGAAAAGGCTCCTCTCGGATGCGGGGTCCGAAGCACGCCGACCCGGTAGCGTCACTCTCCTCCATCTCCAGGGAGTGAGCGAGCCAATCGAGGTGGTGGCGAGCGTCGATGTCGTCGATGGCGCGCGGGCCGAGTCGACTTGCGGCCAGGCCACGAGGTGCTGGGTCGGTTGGAGCCGGACGCTGGCCGTGCTGGCCGGGTCCGCGCTGGATCTCTAGGACGGGCTCGTCGCCGAATCCATTAGCGGCTATAGCGGCCGGGTCGCGCCGAGTCCGGGTTCGGTCGGAGTGCGCCTCACCGGGTGGCGAGGAATCGGTGTGCAGAAGTTCGCCGGACCCGCCAAGGCAGGCGGAGCCGGATCCCGTCGGCTTGGCGAGCTGGTTGAGGCGGTCCTGTTGGGCATTGGCGGCGTGGAGGAGTTTGCGCATCCGCCTGATGCGCTCTTTTAGCTCCTCTCCCGCGAGCTGGTCCAGGCTGGCTGCGGCTGCCTTGGCAGCGCGCATGTTCTTCATTGGGGTCTCGTAGACGATTGGGACGGCGCCGAGGGCCCGGCCGATCGCTCCTCCCCGGGCACGCACATCGGCGACCCGGCTTGGGCCGGCCGCGGCGGGCGTGAATCCGTAGGCGGCATTACGCTCCAGTTGAGCGGTGTCCAGGCGACGCTGTGTGGCGGCGAGTGTCTCGGACAGGTCCAGCATCTGCTGGCGCCTTTCCTCGAGCTGGGTTCGGGCCTCGGCGATGTTGGTGGCGTCGATGTCGGTACTGATGGGGATGCGGAGGCTCCGCATTGCAGCGCACAATGGATCAGATGGCTCGATCCGTTCCACCGCTGCCCTGGCTTCGACGGCCTTCCTCGTCTCGCTCGACGAGGAGACACCGTCGCCGGTGGCGAAGACCTCCACATGAACCTCCGCTGCCCCGACGGGGACACCGCCGCCGAGGGAGAGAGGAGATTCGGAGTAGCTGAGCACCTCGATGGGGTACTCGTCGGTCGCGAACGCATCGGAGATGCACAACGCGGCGAAGGAGGCGGCAAGCGCGCCGATGACGCCATCCGCCAGCGCAACGGACTCATTGGTGTAGCAAAAGGGCCCCGTCTGAAGCATGTTCTCGGCCAGCTCCTCGAGCTGCCCCACGGTGGGCGCCAACTGTCATGGTGGGTGCACGACAGATGCCAAGGGATGGCTAAAGAGAGGAGGAGGCTCGAGGGTGCTGGTGGGCTCCATAGGCGAGGTTGGCATGAGCGGGCGCGGGACGCCAGACATACCCAGGTTCGGGGCTCTCCGGAGAGATAATACCCCTAGTCCTGCTGAGTGTTGTTGGATGATCGATAGTACAATGTCGCTCCTGGAGCTGTATGGAAGAGGAAGGAAACTGGCCAAGGCTTAGGCAGTTCCCTCTCCTCGGGTGTTACTAACTTGGAGAGTGTGATGGAATGAGTTTTCTGGTGTGTCTATCTCTCTTTGCTCCTCTCTCTGAATGAGAGCTCCTGGGGGGTTTTATAGGTCAACCCCCCAGGGGTACAATGGTAATGTTACAAGTTGGTGGGTCCATAGTGTCGGCGTCCGGGGACTCGGGCTGGGTCCCGTTGAGGGCTTGTGGTTCGCCGGGTTCCCCTAGGTGCGGGCCCCGTGTGCCTAGGGGGACTGTGCGTCGTCTTGTCAATCGTCAGGGCATGGCCGAGTCGAGTCGTGTACAGTGCTCTCCGTCCAGTCGCCGCTTGCTGTTGTCAGCGGCGGGGGCAGGGGCACTGTAGCCACACCGACCTTGGTCAGTGTGTAGGTGAGGAGCACTATTGCTACGTACCCGCTGACCAGAGGCATGGGCGGGGCATTATCGCCTTGGTCATCATTGATTGAAGCCTTGTCCCATCGCACGGCCTGGATGGGACGGGTGCTGACCCGCGGCTGGATTGCGTAGCACGCCACGGGTGGTGCTGGCTTGTTGAAGAAGCTTTGGTCGTGCCGGGTTCGGCTGTCTTGCACTAGTTGTTGAGGCCGAGTCGACGTGTCTTGCCGGGTCGGCTAGTCTGGCCGGCATGCGGGGCTTGGCCGGGTCGAGCGACCCGGCCAAGCGCGTGCCGGTATTGAGGGGCAGTGCTGACCCCGTTGTTTTTGAAGAAGATCCGGGTTCCGTTGCCTACCCGGGGTCCATCCCCCCTACAATGTGTGTACCTGGGGTGGAAGCACTGCATGCATGTGTGTACACATTATTTCCTCTAGTAATAGACGCCGTGCTATAACTACCAATGCTATTTTTCGGGCCGATCGCTAGTCGCCTTGGTCCCAAAGATTTTCTCTTTTTCTGAAGCACGCTCTATGAACAGTGATGGATGGAGTAGTATGAGCGGATTCAAAGAAGAGCGTATTGATGGTTGCTTTTTCCGAGCAACTTACAGTGGGAAAGGTGGGGCTTATGATTTGATTGCTCATTACTCACTATTAATGTGGCACAACGACCGGTCTGAGTCTCCCATGCGGCTGTGCACTACCCCCTCGGTTCTTAAATATTCTCCGGAGTATTTGTCTTTCTAGAGATTTCAACGAGTGACTACTCAAATATTTGTCTTTTTAGTGATTCAAATGGACTACTACATACAGATGTATATAGACATATTTTAGAGTGTAGATTCACTCATTTTACTCCGTATGTAGTCACCTGTTGAAATCTCTAGAAAGACAAATATTTAGCAACGGAGGGAGTACACATATGAAGCAAAATGAGTGAATCTACACTCTAAAATATGCCCATTTGAAATTTGTAAAAAGACAAATATTGTTGATGACAGTTGCGACGACAAAAAAGAAGCATATTCCTTGTCCTAAGGGAAGATAACAACACGGTTGTGTTTGTCTAAAACGGTGTGAGGACGAGATTACAATATGGAAAGTACGCCGGATGAGCTACATTTTGTGCAAAGAACTATGGAAGATCCACATGCAGTGACGTGGGAAGACGGGCAGTGGAGCAAGGCCGGAGGGGATACCTAGAGGTCGTCGGCATGTAACTAGGTGAGCGGCGGCGGCCGGAATCTGCCCATACTGCGGCAGCGAGTAGGTGTCGTAGGCCCTACCGCGTCGGAGCTTGGTCATAGAGAACGACGTGTACCGCAGATCGGGACGTGCTGCCTCGGCACCGTCGAACGGAGAAACAATGCACGTCCTCCCTTTCCGCCGGTGGACGGGATGTGGCCGGATCAGTGACCAACAGTGAGAGAGAGAGAGGCAACCGCAGCCTTGTGTGAGATACTCTGAAGAGAGACGTACCAGGCAGGGAGGCTCCATTGTATATAGTGGAGCGGACTACCTTTTTCCCCATAAAAATCATTTTATATTCTGTGTACGTGCCATTGAGCGATATAACTTTATTTAAAAATAACGCGCCAATGCATCAAGTCAAACTTTGTTTCATGCACGCATGGTACATGACCTCCGTAGGTAAACAACTGCTACACGTGTTCAAATTAGCACGTGGGCTGCCATTTCGTACAGAAATGAGCTCCACCATGTACCCGCGCGGGTGTGGCTGGGCACGAAGCGTGAGTACGTGCATGGTCACCTATTCTCTTCTTGTATATGTACACCACCTACGTGGGGTTGTGTGAGAGAGATACAAACGTAGAGAGATATAGTGTGTGGGTTCGTGAGAGTTTTTTTGGGGGGGGGTCAATCAAAAAATGTAACATATGCAATGTGTGTGAAATAGAGTCCTGGATATATCATATATATAGAGGGGGTGATCCACGAGAAGAGAGCGGAGGTATCATCGACTTGAGGTGTCCATAGAATCGAAGAGAGGGATGATGTGTGTGTGCGTGCGCGCGGTCGATAAAGAGTGCCATCGAATTTGTGTGTGCCCATTTCAAAGATATAGAGTGGCTGGCCTACTAGAACGAGAGAGGGGACAGGTGCAGTTTGTCTCTGTGGCATGGATACCTACCTACAACGCTCGACTATCGGTGTGTGGTGGGGGGAGGGAGGCCTAATTAACTATAGAGGTACAATGGCTGGTATATGTGTGGAGGAGGAGAGAGGCCTACCTCATGTATTAAGGGAGATCGATCTACCTCATGATTAAGGGAGATAGATCGGCATCCATGCATATGTGTAGGAGAGGAATAAGGTTGGGAGAGAGACATAGCTAGAGTGTTGGAGGGGGTGGTAGTGGAGTTGCTTCTAACAAATGGTGGGATAGGCTTGCTAGACAACCGGAGGGCACGCCTGCAATATCAATAAAAGAGGGGATGGCTGCCTGTCTGTGCACATGCATGTGAGAGACGGGTCAGGAGGCATGCACGAATGATGAGGGGGGATGATATGGCTGTGGTAAGCAGACACAACTACATAGGAAGATCAATCGTCCTTTGTCAGAGAAAGGAGAGACATAACTTGTGAGGTACGTCAATCGATGGGGGGGGAATAGTTAAAGTCGACCTAGGTATATGTTGGGAGATCGATCGGTATACATGCATGTGTGTGTTAGAAGCAAATGAGGCACGGGGAGAAGGATAGAGAGAGAGGGATGCATCTAGGAGGTGGTGCGAGAGTCATACTATATCGAGGGGGAAGGAGTGTGCGAGTACGAGATCGATGAAAAGAGTGGTGGGAGTGAGGCATGGATGGTGATAAGAGAAGAGGGTAAGCTTGTGTTTGTGCTAGGAACACCTGGATAGAGAGGCATATCGATCGATGTGTGCCGTAAAGAAGGAGTTGGGGGGTCCTACACACACCGTGGGTGAACGACCTAAAGTGAAAAGATGAATTTGCGCGATGGAGCTAGAGAATGCTGAGGGAGGGTGAGAGGGATGCGAGCATGTGGATGCACGAGAGAAAGTTAGCACTAGCTAGCTACAAAGATAAGAGGATTGTGTGGGTGTAAAAGATGAATAGAGATCATACTTCATTATAAAAAGCGAATTCAGATATTTGAAGAATTTATCATAGTGTTTTAAACTAACACATGTGTGAATATATATAACAGTGATACACATGGTGTGGTTATGAACATGTTATACTACATATAATATATTTTATCTCTACTCTTATAAAAAACGGAGTTGTTGATGATGGTGTGCCTGCCATCCTGCAATATAGGCGTCCGATTTATATCTGATGGATAGGAAGGAAACTATGGCAATTTTGAAAAAAGATACCCACAACCCTCTCCATATTTGCAAATTAGGCCTCTCCTTGATCATGTTGATGTTCTGTGGAATGCATGGGCATCTTGCTAGTACTATGTATAATATATAGAACATTTATCATAATTTGGGCTAATGTGTGGCTTTTGGAGCTCAGGTCTAAATACTTGTCATAATGTAGGGGGTGGGGCACTATACTATGTGTGCTAAACACGGTGTACACGTATGGAACATGGTTTAGATTATGAATATATAGTTAGTACATCAAATGTACTATCATTTGGAATCAACATCAAGTGTATTCAAAAAATAGAATTCGAGTTCATGTAGTACACATAGTTCATATCTATCTCTATAGTAATCATGTGGTGTGTTATTAAGGTAATACACGAATGATGGTTGAAGTTGGCAACAATCATGATTGTAGATTCTTATTGAAATAGAGAAACAAATTCAAATTCAGTTCGAATTGCAGCGATAGTATAGACATTTGGAATGCACTAAAATGTTGGTATGAATAGGTTACATGCATTATATAGCAAGCGAAACATTTTAATTGGACATAACATGGATCCATACTCCATGCTTCCATCTATATAGGGCGTAATGCGTTTTTTAAGACCGCCTTTGACTATTGACAAGAGTAATAGTACATGACAAGCACAATGTGAAAATTATATCATTGAAAGAACCTTTCACAGACGAATTTAACGCTGTGCTTTGTGTAAGTTGCATGTCATATATTATTTCTCTAATATTTGGTCAAAGTTGGCATCGAAAAACGCATTAGGCCCTATATAGATGGAACGAGGGAGTAGATTTGAATAGCATTTTTATAGTAAAATGGGGCAAGACTCTCTCTTTGTGTGGTGTGAATATTTTTATTTTTTTCATTTTCTTTTTGGTTGAGGGAAGTGCGAATTGATTTGGTACGTACAAGTACAATATTACATGTTAGGCTTGTCCCTAAAATTCAACCCGCGCCTTGTTATATCCCCAAAATTCAGATACCGTGCTCCCAAAACTGGCGCCTTGCTATCCCGAAATTACAACACACCTGAAAACTCCCTCCAGCTGCCAAATCCCGACACGCGAAA
>NC_041392.1:584929179-584940764 GCF_002162155.2 Triticum dicoccoides | reverse complement strand
GACAAGCGCGTCCCTAAGTCATGGTTCACCCCCTCCCATCGCCTCCTTTTTGCCATTCGAAATCCTAGGCCGCCATAACCTCTCCGCTCCAGCCGCGAAACCCCACCCTCCTCCGTCTGCCACCTCACCGCTGCCCAGCCGGAGCCTCTTCCCCGATGACGTCGTCCACCGCAACAGCTCGACGTCCCTCGTCCACCTCCCCAGATGAGGATCCGTCGTCCATCTCGTCATCCCGCCGGTTCAACCGCCCCGTCCTCCACCTCCAAGGATCTTCTCCGACGATCGCCTCGCCTATCGCGACTGCTCCATCCCCACAGTGCTGCCTTAACCTGCTCCACCAGAATCGCAACATCCTCATCGACTCCTCGGACGAAGCCGAGGCCTACTCAGTGCCACCAAAGAGGTTGTACACTCATTGCATCTCACCATCTCCTTAGCTCGACCTCCCGGCACCGACGGTGCTCCATCCCGCACCCCCATGGAGCGGCTACCTTGAAGTCGGCGCCGCGGGCGACATCTCCACGGCGGCGCTCCCCCAGTGAGGCCCCTTCGGCGGCGGCGTCCATACCAGCCAGATCTGCTGCTGCTGCTCCGGCTCTCGCTCGATTGCTCGCTCGCCCAGCTGCTGCTGCTCTCCCCCTCGCTCGTGCTGCTGCCCTGCTCCGATTTAGCTACACTTCAGTCGACTGAATCGACTTTTGGGTCAGTCAATTTTCAGGGGGTGGGGGGCTCGCCGGAGTGAAGGAAGAACCACCCGCAGCGGGGACGGGGCCTCGCCGGAGAGGTACTCCACTATCTATCTTAGGGTTCAGGGTGGGGGCGGGGGGCCTATAGGGCTGGCCGGGGCAGTAGCGGACCGGCGGTGGGGAGTTGTTTCGGGGCGGCGAGGCGGCGCTAGGGCCGGCGGTTTCGCCGGTGGTGGCTGGCGGCTCAAGGGGGTGCAGGTTGAAGATGAACTGCAGGCCCTCCCTAAACTACATGTCAAGTGCCTCTCTGCTACCATTGCGTTCAGTTTCGACAGTAACATTCAGATTCCATAGTAAATTTCAGTTTCAACAGTTAAGTTCAGAGTCAACAATTTTTACCTCATATGTTGTAGTCAGGTGGTTTTTGGTCATGTAAATTTTACATCTATTTTACATCATCTATTTCAGATGCTATTAGAATCTCACTTGAGATTGACGATGTATGTATTGTGCTGCTTCAGCCTTGACGTCTTACGGCTCACCGGGGCTGCTCCAATGACGGAACGATCCATCGCAATAGAGTAGTGCCCTAGACACCGTCTACAGATTCCTCAGATCTTCCTCCACACCTCCGACAGCCACCTCTGCCTCAACTGCTTCAGCGACCAACCCAATGATGCTGAGGTCGACACGGCTACGGCAAAGAGGTTGTACACTTGTTGCATCACTTATTACTATGCATTCTTGTCGATCCATTAGGGTTATTTTGGTTCAACGGAAAAACATAGCAATAGGGAATTTTCCAATGGCACTCTACTATTCAATTATTCATGCATTTTGTTGAAAGGAATGAAGCAAAACATCCACCTGGACCTACTTTTCAAAATCCTATGCATGAAAACAAGACCAAGTGCATTAGTGGCAGAATAACATTCTAACTGTACATGCTTTCATATGTTTCACTTTATTTTGGCCATGTTTCTTTGCATTCCTCTGCTCTTCCAATTCCTGTAAACCAAACACTCAAGTTGACAGAAATCATGTGTTTACAAATGCTCTGTTTACCATGTGCATTCCTATCCTATTCTGGTGTTTTTCCTATCCCTGCGTTTTTAGAATCATGCAAGCCAAATGAGCCCATACAGAATTACTTCAATTACAGGTAGGTGTCGAAGGGAACTTTGTGTGGTTTGTCCTGCTCCTGTCGCGATGTCATCCACCTCAATTGAGCTGCTCCATCGACAGAAACATCCACCAAACCAGACATCACGACTCCTGACCGTCTTTCGTAGCCTCGGATCTCCTTCCCTGCCGCCGGCACCCACCGCAACGGCATCACCATCATCGACTCAGCAGATGAACCTGAGGAGTACACGGGTCCACAAGAGAGGTCACACTCTTTTGTTTCTGCTTATGTTATGCATTGCTTAAAATTACCTGCTACTTTATCGTCATGTTCACCTCTTGGACTCCAAGTCAGGTCCAAATTAATGTTGAAACTTGAGTTCTAAATTAGTTGTGGGGCACATATCGAGGAAGCAATGAATAGTATCTTTGTCTAATATCTGGTTCACCTAGGGTATGCCTATGTTGTTCATCTTGGGTGGGAAACAAATAGTAAAGAAACCATCATATGTCTTTTTATTAAATTAGAGCAATCATCAGCCTGCTATCATTATTTTTGGATCCATCCACTGGTTGTTACCATCACTCTAAATTTCTGCATGCTCTCCTTACATAATCTCACCATATTTTTTCGTATGCATGTCAGATATTGTACACAGTCATGCTGAACATGTAGAGAAAAGGAGAAGAGTTTTGCGCGGCAATACAATGTCATGCAGACATCACTCCATGGTGGGTTTAATGGCAAACCCTCCACACCCCTCTCTAGATTGTAATCCAGAGGAAGATATCTGTTCTGAGGTGGAGTCAGACGTCGCTAACCACTCCTATTTAACCCCCAAGGTGTTTGCTCTACCTTGGCATGATGATGTTAGTCATATCATGCATATGTTGCCTTGCAGTGCCTACTATTGACATCATATATGTCATCAGCTTAATTTAGACATGTTCTGTAATGCCACCTATTTAGTTTCTATATCATATATGGGAATTATGCAGTCTCATATCTTTTAGCCAGCCATAATATACGTGAAATGTGCAATGCCATCCTGTTTAACCAGGCATCATATATTTGAATGATATCTTGCCCATCCTTTTCTTCATTACATTTCCATTTGTCGACAATGTTTGTACATTAAACTACTCTTCCTGTGAATCAACCATTTGGGTGGGAGATTGAAAAATCTGGAGTGAAAACAAGGCCTTCAGAGCAGACAGTGCTACCTGTCGAAGCAGATCTCTTGTTGGATCCCGATAGCTCCTCAGAGATGGATTCAGAGACAGATGACCAGTCCTATTCCCCCACCGAGGTGTATGCTCTAACTTGGCAAGGTTATACTGCTCATATCATGCATATAGTGTCTTGCATTGCATAGTTTAGACATCATATATACAATATTCAACACCATGTTCTTAGTTCAGGGATCACATCTAATGCCCTCTGTTTAGCATATAAATCACATATGTGAATTAAATGATGTGATCCTGATTACTTAGATAACATGTAGGTGAATTATGCCATGCGATCATGTTTAGTTATTCATCATATCTTTGAATTATGTTATGCTATGCTATCCAGTTTAGATAGACATCATATATGTGAAATTATGTCATGTTATCCATTTTAGTTAAACTGTTGGAAATATGCCCTAGAGGCAATAATAAATTGATTATTATTATATTTACTTGTTCATGATAATCGTTTATTATCCATGCTAGAATTGTATTGATAGGAAACTCAGATACATGTGTGGATACATAGACAACACCATGTCCCTAGTAAGCCTCTAGGTGACTAGCTCGTTGATCAATAGATGGTTACGGTTTCCTGACCATGGACATTGGATGTCGTTGATAACGGGATCACATCATTAGGAGAATGATGTGATGGACAAGACCCAATCCTAAGCCTAGCACAAAGATCGTGTAGTTCGTATGCTAAAGCTTTTCTAATGTCAAGTATCATTTCCTTAGACCATGAGATTGTGCAACTCCCGGATACCGTAGGAATACTTTGGGTGTGCCAAACGTCACAACGTAACTGGGTGGCTATAAAGGTGCACTACGGGTATCTCCGAAAGTGTCTGTTGGGTTGGCACGAATCGAGACTGGGATTTGTCACTCCATGTAAACGGAGAGGTATCTCTGGGCCCACTCGATAGGACATCATCATAATGTGCACAATGTGATCAAGGAGTTGATCGCGGGATGATGTTTTACGGAACGAGTAAAAGAGACTTGCCGGTAACGAGATTGAACGAGGTATCGGGATATCGACGATCGAATCTCGGGCAAGTATCGTACCGATAGACAAAGGGAATTATATACGGGATTGATTAAGTCCTTGACATCGTGGTTCATCTGATGATATCATCGTGGAGCACGTGGGAGCCAACATGGGTATCCAGATCCCACTGTTGGTTATTGACTGGAGAACGTCTCGGTCATGTCTGCATGGTTCCCGAACCCGTAGGGTCTACACACTTAAGGTTCGATGACGCTAGGGTTATAAAGGAAGTTTGTATGTGGTTACCGAATGTTGTTCGGAGTCCCGGATGAGATCCCGGACATCACAAGGAGTTCCGGAATGGTCCGGAGGTAAAGATTTATATATAGGAAGTCCTGTTTTGGTCACCGGAAAAGTTTCGGGTTTTATCGGTAACGTACCGGGACCACCGGGAGGGTCCCGGGGGTCCACCAAGTGGGGCCACAAGCCCCGGAGGGCTGCATGGTCCAAGTGTGGGAGGGGACCAGCCCCAGGTGGGCTGGTGCGCCCCCCCCCCCACCAAGGCCCAAGGCGCAAGGGAGTGGGAAGGGGGGCAAACCCTAGGGCAGATGGGCCCTAAGGCCCACCCTGGTGCGCCTCCCCCTCTCCCCTCCCCTTGGCCGCCCTAGATGGGATCTAGGGGGCTGCCGCCACCCCTAGGGAGGGAACCCTAGGTGGGGGTGCAGCCCCTCCCCTTCCCCTATATATACTTGAGGTTTGGGCTGCCCACAACACACGAGTTCCTCTCCTTCTTGGCGCAGCCCTACCCCTCTCCCTCCTCGTCTCTTGCGGTGCTTGGCGAAGCCCTGCTGGAGTACCATGCTCCTCCAGTACCACCACGCCGTTGTGCTGCTGCTGGATGGAGTCTTCCTCAACCTCTCCCTCTCTCCTTGCTGGATCAAGGCATGGGAGACGTCACCAGGCTGTACGTGTGTTGAACGCGGAGGTGCCATCCGTTCGGCACTAGGATCTCCGGTGATTTGGATCACGACGAGTACGACTCCTTCAACCCCGTTCTCTTGAACGCTTCCGCTTAGCGATCTACAAGGGTATGTAGATGCACTCTCCTTCCACTCATTGCTGGTTTCTCCATAGATAGATCTTGGTGACACGTAGGAAAATTTTGAATTTCTGCTACGTTCCCCAACAGTGGCATCATGAGCTAGGTCTATTGCGTAGATTCTATGCACGAGTAGAACACAAAGTAGTTGTGGGCGTTGATTTTGTTCAATATGCTTACCGTTACTAGTCCAATCTTGATTCGGCGGCATTGTGGGATGAAGCGGCCCGGACCAACCTTACACGTACGCTTACGTGAGACCGGTTCCACCGACTGACATGCACTAGTTGCATAAGGTGGCTAGCGGGTGTCTGTCTCTCCCACTTTAGTCGGATCGGATTCGATGAAAAGGGTCCTTATGAAGGGTAAATAGCAATTGGCATATCACGTTGTGGTGTTGCGTAGGTAAGAAACGTTCTTGCTAGAAACCCATAGCAGCCATGTAAAACATGCAAACAACAATTAGAGGACGTCTAACTTGTTTTTGCAGGGTATGCTATGTGATGTGATATGGCCAAAGGATGTGATGAATGATATATGTGATGTATGAGATGATCATGTTCTTGTAATAGGAATCACGACTTGCATGTCGATGAGTATGACAACCGGCAGGAGCCATAGGAGTTGTCTTTATTTATTTATGACCTGCGTGTCAACATAAACGTCATGTAATTACTTTACTTTATTGCTAACCGTTAGCTGTAGTAGTAGAAGTAATAGTTGGTGAGACAACTTCATGAAGACACGATGATGGAGATCATGATGATGGAGATCATGGTGTCATGCCGGTGACGATGATGATCATGGAGCCCCGAAGATGGAGATCAAAAGGAGCAATATGATATTGGCCATATCATGTCACTATTTGATTGCATGTGATGTTTATAATGTTTGTACATCTTATTTGCTTAGAACGATGGTAGTAAATAAGATGATCCCTCATTAAAATTTCAAGAAAGTGTTCCCCCTAACTGTGCACCGTTGCGAAAGTTCGTCATTTCGAAGCACCACGTGATGATCGGGTGTGATAGATTCTTACGTTCGAATACAATGGGTGTTGACAAGCCTAGCATGTACAGACATGGCCTCGGAACACATGCAAAACACTTAGGTTGACTTGACGAGCCTAGCATTTATAGACATGGCCTCGGAACACAAGAGACCATGTACACCGATGTTGACTAGTCCGTCTCACGTGATGATCGGACACGGCCTAGTTGACTCGGATCATGTAATCACTTAGATGACTAGAGGGATGTCTATCTGAGTGGGAGTTCATAAGATGAACTTAATTATCCTGAACATAGTCAAAAGGTCTTCGCAAATTATGTCGTAGCTCGCGCTTCAGTTCTATTGTTTAGTTATGTTCCTAGAGAAAATTTAGTTGAAAGTTGATAGTAGCAATTATGCGGACTAGGTCCGTAAACTGAGGATTGTCCTCATTGCTTCTTAGAAGGCTTATGTCCTTAATGCACCGCTCAGTGTGCTGAACCTCGAACATTGTCTGTGGATGTTGCAAACATCTGACATACACATTTTGATAACTACGTGATAGTTCAGTTAAACGGTTTAGAGTTGAGGCACCGAAGACGTTTTGAAACGTCGCGAAACATATGAGATGTTTCGAGGGCTGAAATTGGGATTTCAGGCTCGTGCCCACGTCAAGAGGTATAAGACCTCCGACGATTTTCTTAGCCTACAAACTAAGGGAGAAAAGCTCAATTGTTGAGCTTTTGCTCAGATTGTCTGAGTACAACAATCATTTGAATCGAGTGGGAGTTGATCTTCCAGATGAGATAATGATGTTTCTCCGAAGTCATTACCACCAAGCTGCTAGAGCTTCGTGATGAACTATAACATATCGAGGACATATATGATGATCTTTGAGATATTCGCGATGTTTGACATCACAAAAGTAGAAATCAAGAAGGAGCATCAATTGTTGATGGTTGGTGAAACCACTAGTTTCAAGAAGGGCAAGGACAAGTAGGGATACTTCATGAGACGGCAATTCAGCTGCTGCTCTAGTGAAGAAACCCAAGGTTGAACCCAAACCCGAGACTAAGTGCTTCTATAATAAGGGGAACAGCCACTGGAGCAGAATTACCCTAGATACTTGGTAGATTAGAAGGCTGGCAAGGTCGATAGAAGTATATTGGATATACATTGTGTTGATGTGTACTTTACTAGTACTCCTAGTAGCACCAGGGTATTAGATACCGGTTCGGTTGCTAAGTGTTAGTAACTCGAAGTAAAAGCTACGGAATAAGCGGAGACTAGCTAAAGGTGAGCTGATGATATGTGTTGGAAGTGTTTCCAATGTTGATATGATCAAGCATCACACGCTCCCTCTACCATTGAGATTGGTGTTAAACCTAAATAATTGTTATTTGGTGTTTGCTTTAAGCATAGACATGATTGGATTATGACTATCACAATTCGGTTATTCATTTAAAGAGAATAATAGTTACTCTGTTTATTTGAATAATACCTTCAATGGTCTTGCACCTAAAATGAATGGTTTATTGAATCTCGATCGTAGTGATACACATGTTCATGCCAAAAGATATAAGATAGTAATGATAGTATCATCTACTTGTGGCACTGCCACGTAAGTCATATCGGTATAAAACACATGAAGAAGCTCCATGTTGATGGATCTTTGGGCTCACTCGTTTTGAAAAGTTTGAGACATGCGAACCATGTCTATTGGTGTATATGCATGAAGAAACTCCATGCAAATGGACCGTTTGGACTCACTTGATTTTTGAATCACTTGAGACATGCAAATCACACCACATGGGCAAGATGACTGGAAGCCTCGGTTTCAGTAAAATGGAACTAGAAAGCAACTTGTTGGAAGTAATACATTTTGATGCATGCAGTCCAATGAGTGCTGAGCTGCGTGTAGTGGATATCGTTATATTCTTACTTCACAGATGATTTGAGTAGATGTTGAGTATATTTACTTGATGAATCACGAGTCTGAATTATTGAAAGGTTCAAGTAATTTCAGGGTGAAGTTGAAAGATCCTCGTGACAAGAGGATAAAATATCTATGATATGATCATAGAGATGAATATCTAAATTACGAGTTTGGCACAGAATTAAGACATTCTGGAAATTGTTTCACAACTGATACAGCCTGGAACACCATAGTGTGATGGTGTGTCCAAACATCATAACTGCACCCTATTGGATATGATGCATACCATGATGTCTCTTATCGAATTACCACAATAGTTTATGGGTTAGGCATTAGAGACAACCACATTCACTTTAAAAGGGGTACCACATAATTCCGATGAGATGACACCGTATGAACTATGGTTTAGAGAAACCTAAGCTGTCATTTCTTAAAAGTTTGGGGCTGCGATGCTTATGTGAAAAAGTTTCAGGCTGATAAGCTCGAACCCAAAGCGGATAAATGCATCTTCATAGGACACCCAAAACAGTTGGGTATACCTCCTGTCTCAGATCCGAAAGCAATAAGAGATTGTTTCTAGAATCGGGTCCTTTCTCGAGGAAAAGTTTCTCTCGAAAGAATTGAGTGGGAGGATGGTGGAGACTTGATGAGGTTATTGAACCGTCTCTTCAACTAGTGTGTGGCAGGGCACAGGGAGTTGTTCCTGTGGCACCTACACCAATTGAAGTGGTGGGAAGGTGGGAAGGGGCTGATGCCTTCCCACCCACCCAGGTTCAAGGCATGGTACATGCAATTTGGGTTTGTTGCACCATTTATACTGTAGGGGGTTCCCTTACAGTCTTTCTGTCAAAAAAAAGTGGAAGCTTATGATAGTGATCATGAGACTTCAGATCAAGTCACTACCAAACCTCGTAGGATGACAAGGATGTGTAATAATTCAGAGTGGTACGTAATCCTGTCTTGGAAGTCATGTTGCTAGACAACAATGAACCTATGAGCTATGGAGAAGCGATGGTGGGCCCGGATTCCGATAAATGGCTCGAGGCCATAAAATCCGAGAGAGGATCCATGTATGAAAACAAAGTGTAGACTTTGGAAGAACTACTTGATGGTCGTAAGGCTGTTAGGTACATATGGATTTTTAAAAGGAAGACGGACAATGATGGTAAATATCACCATTAAGAAAGCTCAACTTGTCGTTAAGATGTTTTCCGACAAGTTCAAGGAGTTGACTACGATGAGACTTTCTCACTCGTAGAGATGCTAAGAGTCTGTTGGAATTATATTAGCGAATACTGCATTATTTATGAAATCTTGCAGATAGGATGTCAAAACATTGTTTCCTCGACGATTTTCTTGAGGAAAGGTTGTATGTGATACAACCGGAAGGTTTTGTCAATCCTGAAAGATGCTAATAAGTATGCAAAGCTCCAGCAATCCTTCTAAGGACTGGAGTAAGCATCTCGGAGTTGGAATGTATGCTTTGATGAGATGATCAAAGATTTTGGGTGTATACAAAGTTTATGAGAAACTTGTATTTCCAAAGAAGTGAGTGGGAGCACTGTAGAATTTCTGATGAATATATGTTGTTGACATATCATAGATCAGAAATGACGTAGAATTTCTGGAAACCATATAGGGTTATTTTGAAAGTGTTTTTCAATGGAAAGCCTAGATTAAGCTGCTTGAACATTGAGCATCAAGATCTATAAGGATAGATCAAAACGCTTAATGGTACTTTCAAATGAGCACATACCTTGACATGATCTTGAAGGTGTTCAAGATGGATCAGTCAAAGAAGTAGTTCTTGCCTGGGTTGTAAGGTATGAAGTTAAGACTTAAAGCTCGACCACGGCAGAAGAAAGAGGAAGGAGGAAGGTCATCACCTATGCTTTTGTCATAGGCTCTCTACAGTATGCAATGCTGTGTACCGCACTTGAAATGTGCCTTGCCATGAGTCAGTCAAGGGGTACAAGAGTGATACAAGAATGGATCACAAGACAGCGGTCAAAGTTATCCTTAGTAACTAGTGGACTAAGGAATTTTCTCGATTATGGAGGTGGTAAAAGAGTTCGTCGTAAAGGGTTACGTCGATGCAAACTTTGACACTAATCCAGATTATTCTGAGTAGTAAACTGGATTCGTATAGTAGAATAGTTATTTGGAATAGCTCCAAATGTAGCGTAGTAGTTTCATCTACAAGATGACATAGAAATTTGCGAAGTACATACGGATCTGAATGTTGCAGACCCATTGACTGAAACCTCTCTCACAAGCATAACATGATCAAACCCAGAACTCTTTGGGGGTTAGTCACATGGGGATGTGACCTTGAGTGTTAATCACATATCGATGTGAACTGGATTATTGACTCTAGTGCAAGTGGGAGACTGTTGGAAATATGCCCTAGAGGCAATAATAAATTGATTATTATTATATTTCCTTGTTCATGATAATCGTTTATTATCCATGCTAGAATTGTATTGATAGGAAACTCAGATACATGTGTGGATACATAGACAAAACCATGTCCCTAGTAAGCCTCTAGTTGACTAGGTCGTTGATCAATAGATGGTTACGGTTTCCTGACAATGGACATTGGATGTCGTTGATAACGGGATCACATCATTAGGAGAATGATGTGATGGACAAGACCCAATCCTAAGCCTAGCACAAAGATCGTGTAGTTCGTATGCTAAAGCTTTTCTAATGTCAAGTATAATTTCCTTAGACCATGAGATTGTGCAACTCCCGGATACCGTAGGAATACTTTGTGTGTGCCAAACGTCACAACGTAACTGGGTGGCTATAAAGGTGCACTACGGGTATCTCCGAAAGTGTTTGTTGGGTTGGCACGAATCGAGACTGGGATTTGTCACTCCGTGTAAACGGAGAGGTATCTCTGGGCCCACTCGATAGGACATCATCATAATGTGCACAATGTGATCAAGGAGTTGATCGCGGGATGATGTTTCACGGAACAAGTAAAAGAGACTTGCCGGTAACGAGATTGAACGAGGTATCGGGATACCGATGATCAAATCTCGGGCAAGTATCGTACCGATAGACAAAGGGAATTGTATACGGGATTGATTAAGTCCTTGACATCGTGGTTCATCTGATGAGATCATCATGGAGCATGTGGGAGCCAACATGGGTATCCAGATCCCGCTGTTGGTTATTGACTGGAGAACGTCTCGGTCATGTCTGCATGGTTCCCGAACCCGTAGGGTCTACACACTTAAGGTTCGATGATGCTAGGGTTATAAAGGAAGTTTGTATGTGGTTATCGAATGTTGTTCAGAGTCCCGAATGAGATCCCGGACGTCACGAGGAGTTCCAGAATGGTCCGTAGGTAAAGATTTATATATAGGAAGTCATGTTTTGGTCACCAGAAAAGTTTCAGGTTTTATCGGTAACGTACCGGGACCACCGGGAGGGTCCCGGGGGTCCACCAAGTGGGGCCACAAGCCCCGGAGGGCTGCATGGGCCAAGTGTGGGAGGGGACCAGCCCCAGGTGGG
>NC_041392.1:584912484-584928700 GCF_002162155.2 Triticum dicoccoides | reverse complement strand
AAACCCTAGGGCAGATGGGCCCTAAGGCCCCCCCTGGTGCGCCTCCCCCTCTCCCCTCCCCTTGGCCGCCCTAGATGGGATCTAGGGGGCTGCCGCCACCCCTAGGGAGGGAACCCTAGGTGGGGGCGCAGCCCCTCCCCTTCCCCTATATATACTTGAGGTTTGGGCTGCCCACAACACACGAGTTCCTCTCCTTCTTGGCGCAGCCCTACCCCTCTCCCTCCTCGTCTCTTGCGGTGCTTGGCGAAGCCCTGCTGGAGTACCACGCTCCTCCACCACCACCACGCCATTGTGGTGCTGCTGGATGGAGTCTTCCTCAACCTCTCCCTCTCTCCTTGCTGGATCAAGGCATGGGAGACGTCACCGGGCTGTACGTGTGTTGAACGCGGAGGTGCCGTCCGTTCGGCACTAGGATCTCCGGTGATTTGGATCACGACGAGTACGACTCCTTCAACCCCGTTCTCTTGAACGCTTCCGCTTAGCAATCTACAAGGGTATGTAGATGCACTCTCCTTCCACTCGTTCCTGGTTTCTCCATAGATAGATCTTGGTGACACGTAGGAAAATTTTGAATTTCTGCTACGTTCCCCAACATAAACAATATACATGTCAACTATTTCATGCCCTCTTTTTTCCACACTATCTATTGCATCTGTCTCTCATACAATGTCTGTACATTCAACTATGTTTCCTGTTTACCACCCATTTGAATTGGAGCGGGTGATGCCAGCATGTAGCGGACTAAAAACACGGTCTTCAAATAAAACAGTGCTACCTCTTGGTGAAGATAGCACCCCGGTTGTACATGCACGAGAACCAGCCCTACCACACATAACCCAAACTCTCACAGATTGTAACCCTACTACGATGGATAGAGAACCAACTAAAACAGTGCTACCTCTTAGTGGAGATAGCACCCCGGTTGTACATGCACGAGAACCAGCCCTACCACACATAACCCAAACTCTCGCTGTCGGTGTCAAATCCGGCGGATCTCGGGTAGGGGGTCCCGAACTGTGCATCTAGGTCGGATGGTAACAGGAGGCAGGGGACACAAGGTTTTACCCAGGTTTGGGCCCTCTTGATGGAGGTAAAACCCTACGTCCTACTTGATTAATATTGATGATATGGGTAGTACAAGAGTAGATCTACCACAAGATCAGAGAGGCTAAACCCTAGAAGCTAGCCTATGGTATGATTGTTGTTCTTCCTACGGACTAAAACTCTTCGGTTTATATAGACACCGGAGAGGGCTAGGGTTACACAGAGTCAGTTACAATGGTAGGAGATCTACATATCCGTATCGCCAAGCTTGCCTTCCACGCCAAGGAAAGTCCCTTCCGGACACGGGACGAAGTCTTCAATCTTGTATCTTCATAGTCCAGGAGTCCGGCCGAAGGTATAGTCCGGCCATCCGGACACCCCCTAATCCAGGACTCCCTCAGTAGCCCCTAAACCAGGCTTCAATGACGACGAGTCCGGCGCGCAGATTGTCTTTGGCATTACAAGGCGGGTTCTCCTCCAAATTCCGTGTACCTGTTGAATAGTGTCCGGTTTCTTGTAAATGTAGTGCTCCTTGGCTTCTACGCCCAATAATGGCCATTTTCCATGTGTCAAACGAATACGAAAAGTCTGGGTGTTTTTTATATTTACACCCCTAGCCACGTGAATGAGCCGCCTATTTAAGGGGACGAGGATTTAGATCCAAACCACACCTTCTCCCTTCCGCGAGTATTCATCGGAGCGTATCCGACAGAGGTACATTCTATCATGGCCAGCCGCTGCAACTCCTCCTCTCGCTCTTCAAGCCTCAGCCCGGAGATTGGAAGAAGTGCTCCATCCCGCACAGCGAGCTAGTGAGGCTCCAGACCAAGGGATTTCTCCCCCCGGCCTATATGGTCCCGGTTCGAGCCGGACTTGCCACCTCTAATGGCGGAGAGCAAGCGGAGAGCGCCCCCAATCCCTCCAAAGGTGACCGGGTATGCCTTGCCCCTTACTTAATAAGAGGGCTCGGATTTCCAATTCATCCTTTCTCCAGGGGCTTCTGGAGTTCTATGGCCTCCAGCTGCACAACCTCACGCCTGCCTCCATATTGCATATCGCGGGCTTCGTAGCCCTTTGCGAGCTGTTTTTGGGCTGCGAGGCTCATTTCGCGCTGTGGGAAAAGGCTATTCTGCCTTGTGCCCCGCTCTAAGGAGGGGTCAATATATCAAGTGGGCAGAGCCGAAGTGTGGCGCATCGCCGGGACCGGATATCTATCCGGAACCCCAAAGAAGGCATTCGAAGACTGCCTTCGGAATGGTTTTATATAGAGGACGTCCCACTACCGGATCCTGTCCGGATCGGCCTCCCTGAGTTCGACAGTGCTCCCCTAAAGAAGCGCCTAAGCTGGCGTCCACGGAGCCCTCAGAGGGAAAGTGACAGGGACGTCATTTACCTGATGGGCCGGATAAGATTGTTAGCCAATTCCGGACTGACCATGATCGGGGTTATGGCCGAATGCATCATGCGGGGGGTGCAGCCGCTTCAGTATAGAGGCCACCCCATGTGGGACTTCAACGGGGAGGACGGCGCCACCCGCTACGGCCGTAAGGGGCCGGATTCGGCTGCCGCTCTACTAAAGATCTTGTTCACTTTGTACAAGGGAGAAGAGGAGGAATTTCTCCGCGTCAACCCACAGGGTGGATTTTCTATGTACAATCCCCCAAGCTGGGTAAGTGGTCACTTTTACTTGCCCATCCGTTTCATATTCCCATTGTTAAATATTCAGTCTAACGACTTCAACGCAGGAACTGCGCCAGGCTGTTAAAGAAATAAACAGCCCTCCTCCACAACCCGAGGACCCAGGAATGTCCCTCGACCCGTGCTCTCAAGAGGATCCGGTCTTATCTGTGGAGCTGATTGATAGGGTATTTCATCAATTCAGCAAGGACAATGCCTTGGTGGCCATTACGGCCGATTACCCAGGGTTACTCCCAGTCTCACAGGTAACTGAGACCGAAGTTCCAGCACTTTGAAAAGGGATCTGTCCTCGCGTGTTTTTGACTGCCGTATGACAACCATGTTTTGCAAGGGAGGTCCTTGAGACGGGAGGCCGAGCCTGCGGCGAGGCCCCGCGGGCTGAAAAGAAGTGCGGTCCGGACTGAGACGCCGGCGCAAAGGTATAGCGCGCCATCCTATTCCCAGGTGTTATTCCTTCAAGGCATATTAACGCTCGTGCTTTCTTCAGGACGAAGAGACCTCGCCGGACTATATCCGGAGAGGTTGCCAATCGCGCCTCCACCAGCCAGGCTCCAAAGCCTGGTCCGGAAGCGGAGGCAAACACAAGGTGCACACCGGACGCTCCTCCGACAAAGGATGCGGACAGGCTGTCTGCCACCAATTCCGAGGTGGAGAGTGCCATGAACCACACGCGTCGCCGGACTGTTCTTTGCGATGCTTGTTTCTCCCAAGAGGCATTGGATGCCTTCAATTCGGGAGACGCGTACCTCCGTGCCGCTCAAAATGGTCTAGCCAGAGCCACGGAGCAGTATGTCAAAGACATACGGGTAAGAAAATTTTGGTAATTATATATGTATACCAGTAGCCCCCGAGACTTGAAACAGTTAGAATAACTGATCTAAGGATCATCTGTTATGCAGGTTCTTACAGAAAAGAATACCCTGTTGTCCCAGGAGCTGGAAGAGTGCAAAGCCCAACTTGAGGCCGCACTAGCCGTGGCAGGGGAGCCCAAGGAGACCCCCTCTGGTAATATACGCTTTGAAAGATAAGTATTTTGTGAAATGCGGCGTGGGTACAAATCTGACAAATGAAATTGCAGATGGCGCCGGATTAAATCCGGAAGTGCAACAACTCCGACGCCAGCTAAAGGCTGGTGAGAGCGTGCTGACAAAGGTGAGGCGGGAGAAGAACGATCTCCAAGATGCCAACACCAAGCTAGGCGTTGAACTGAAGGACGTTCGTGCCCAGCTGTTGGACTTCGTGAAGGAGAATAAGCGGCTTCGACGCGGCATATATAGTAAGTGCTTAAACGAACTTTGAAAAAAAAGAGTTCAGTGAGGAAGTCGACTAATAGAGTAATGTCTGTAGGTATGCTGACAGGTCGTCCTGCAGAGGAAATGCCCGGTTCTATGGGTGACCTTCTTCCCGAGCTCTCCCAACTGCATGAGCGAGTTCGGCAGGTGATGCAAGGCATCGCCCAGGCCTTGTGGCCGTCCGTCTCCATGCTCGAAGGCCTTGGAGAGCTTGTAGAGAAGCTGGAGGGAGCGCGGCGGGAAGTGATGGGGAAGATGTCGGCCTGCCGTCAAGGCGCCAGGGAGGCCTGGGCCATGGTGAAGACGCGGTACACGAAGGCTGACACAAACCACATGGCCGAGGTTGGACCCGTAGGGCCCGATGGGAAGGAGATCCCTATGAGCTCAGTATACGGCCAAGTAGAGTTGGCCGCAAAGTATTCCCAACAGGACTGTAAACTAGACAGCCTGTTAGATGGGATTGAAGAGGAATACAATCAGTCAGATTGACTATGTAATTTTAATTGACATGTGTAATGCCTTCTAGCCGGATTGTAGATCGTTTGTCATGGCCGACCTTTTCTCTTCAACCTCAGGACCTGACGGTCGGGAGTGTGTCCGAATACCCTCGCGGTTATGTAAGAACCGGGGTATGCATGGAGACCAGGCGTAGGGGTCATTAGTGCTTGAACAGACAAGTGCCCAACTAGTTATGTTATATTACATGGTTAGTAAGAAACATCTTCCAGGGAGAATAGTTCCGTTAGGGGTTCCTTTCCCTAGGAGGCATGCCCTAAAGTGCATGTCCATTCTGCGAAAAGAGACGCAGGAAAAACATCTAGGGGCGTATAGATAAATAAGTGAAGGAAAAGATCATCTTTAGTTCACCGACCGAATATTCCCTTAAGAACGCTAGCTTTCGGCTTCACCCAGTCTGAGGTACACATCCGGCTGACCCGGCAGTAACAATCGCAGAGGTGCTCCCTTTACCACCTAGCCGAACAATCGGGAACGTGGGGGTAAGCACAGGAGCCAGGCAACCCAGCTTGGCCAAAACTTAAGTCATATCGATGCATATAATGGCGAATAAAAGGTACATGCGGAAGTGTGACACATGTGTTGGGCATGAAGCCCGTATAAATAAGCTTCTGTTTAAAGAAGCCCCCAGGTTTAATGAGCGCGAATAGCGCGTCACTTTATGAGCCTTTAAAGGCTATAAGAGAGAGAGGAGAAGGAGAGAAATGTAAGACAGAAAGTATATAAAAAAATGGACAGAGGAAGGAGACGAACACAGAGTCCGGCGCTAGGCATAGAATCTTCGTAGACGGGCTGCGTTCCATGGGTTCGGTTCGAGTCGGTTATCCGATGCATCTCGCAGGCGGTACGCTCCACTAGTTAGGACTTGGTCAATTATGAAGGGACCTTCCCACTTGGGCTTGAGTTTGTCCTTTTTCTTCTCCGGCAGGCGTAGAACTAATTCGCCAACGTTGTAATTTTTGGCCCGTACTTCTCTGCTTTGGTATATTCGAGCCTGCTGTTGATAGAATGCGGAACGAGCTTTTGCCACGTCATGCTCTTCCTCCAAGGCGTCCAAACTGTCCTGCCGGTCGAGCTCGGCTTCTCTTTCTTCGTACATGCGCACTCGAGGTGACTCATGAATTATGTCGCAGGGCAAAACTGCCTCTGCGCCGTACACCATGAAGAATGGTGTGTATCCGGTGGTGCGATTCGGCGTGGTCTGCAGCCCCCAGAGTACGGAGTCGAGCTCCTCTACCCAGTGCGTATTAGATTCCTTAAGGGACCCTACTAATCTGGGTTTGATGCCGCTCATGATAAGACCATTTGCATGTTCGACTTGGCCGTTGGTTTGTGGGAGATAGACGGAAGCATAATCGAGCTTGATGCCCATGTTTTTGCACCAGAGTTTTACCTCATCGGCCATAAAGTTCGTGCCGCTATCAGTGATGATGCTGTGGGGGACGCTGTAACAGTGTACAACCCCAGATATAAAGTCTATCACCGGTCCGGATTCGGCCGTCTTAACAGGCTTGGCTTCTTTCCATTTGGTGAACTTATCCACCATGACCAGTAAGTATTTTTTCTTGTGGGTTCCGCCTTTAAGGGGTCCAACCATGTCAAGCCCCCAGACGCGAGGGGCCAAGTGATGGGGATAGTTTGGAGGGCGGTGGGCGGCATATGGCTTTGGTTTGCAAAAAGCTGGCAACCGACACATCGTGGGACTAAGTCCTGGGCGTCTGCCCAGGCCGTCGGCCAATAAAAGCCTGTACGGAAGGCCTTGCTTACAAGGGACCGAGCTGCAGTGTGATGTTCGTCGAGTCCAGCATGAATTTCAGCCAGGAGGTTCCGCCCTTCCTCTTCGGAGATGCACCTTTGAAGGACACCTGTAGTGCTTTTCTTATAAAGCTCTCCCTCATGGACTTTATAGGCTTTAGATCGCCGCACTATGCAGCGTGCCTCATTTTGGTCCTCAGGGAGTTCCTGCCTGGTAAGGTAGGTGAGGAATGGTTCTGTCCATGGGGCGATGACGGCCATTATTACGTGGGCTGAGGGTGTTATTTCATTGGCAGAGCCTCCAAGTGTGTCAGAGTGTTCGGTGTCGGGCAGTGCGGTTGGGTCCGGGCTGCTATTGCCAGGTTCCCCTTCCCATACTACGGATGGCTTGAATAGCCTTTCCAAGAAGATGTTGGGGGGGACTACATCGTGTTTTGCGCCGATGCGTGCCAGGACATCTGCCGCCTGATTATTTTCCCAGGTTATATGGTGAAATTCGAGCCCTTCGAACAGAGCTGACATTTTTAGGACGGCGTTGCGATAAGCTACCATTTTTGGATCCTTGGCATCAAAGTCTCCATTTATTTGGGATATTGCAAGGTTCGAGTCCCCACGCACCTCTAGGCATTGAATACCCATGGATACTGCCATCCGAAGACCATGTAAAAGGGCCTCATATTCGGCTGCGTTGTTGGAGTCTGTGTACATTATCTGGAGTACATATTGAACTATGTCTCCTGTGGGGGACCTCAAAACGACGCCAGCCCCTAGACTGGCCAACATTTTGGAGCCGTCGAAGTACATGACCCAGTTTGAATATGTGCCGTACTCTTTAGGGAGTTCGGCCTCCGTCCATTCTGCGACGAAGTCGGCCAAAACTTGTGACTTGATAGCTCGACATGGCTTGTAAGTTATGTCAAATGGGAGGAGCTCAATGGCCCATTTTGCAATCCGTCCCGTCACGTCGTGGTTATTTATAATATCGTTAAGTGGCACTTCCAAGGCTACTGTTATTGAACACTCTTGAAAGTAGTGTCGCAGCTTCCGGGATGCCATAAACACCGCATACGCAATCTTTTGATAGTGTGGGTACCGTGACTTGCACGGAGTAAGGACAGGGACACATAATAGACCGGCTTTTGAAGGGGGAATTTGTGTCTGTCCGTTTCTCGTTCGACAACGAGCACCGCGCTTACGACCTGATGGGTTGCTGCAATTTATAATAGCATTGGTTCGCCAATATTTGGCGCGGCCAGGACTGGGTTTGTTGCCAAGATGGCTTTTATTTCATCGAGTCCGGCCGTGGCTGCATCCGTCCACTCGAAGTGTTCGGTGCGCCGAAGGAGGCGGTAAAGGGGTAGGGCCTTTTCTCTTAAGCGGGAGATAAAGCGGCTTAGAGCCGCCACGCATCCGGTTAATTTTTGTATTTGTTTGAGGTCCTTCGGGATATCCAATTGTGACAGAGCTTGGATCTTGGCTGGATTTGCTTCAATTCCTCTACCGGATACAATGAAGCCCAAGAGCCTTCCAGCTGCAACACCGAAAACGCATTTTTCCGGGTTGAGTTTGATGTCGTATGTTCGAAGGTTATCGAATGTTAGCCTCAAGTCGTCTACTAGAGATTCGACATGTCTTGTTTTAACGACCACATCATCTACGTATGCCTCCATTGTTGTGCCGATCTGGTTTGCCAGACATGTCTGAATCATGCGCTGATATGTTGCGCCGGCGATTTTGAGTCCGAAGGGCATTGTGTTGAAGCAGAATGGGCCGTATGGTGTGATGAATGCCATTGCGGCTTGGTCTGACTCTGCCATCTTTATTTGATGGTAGCCGGAGTATGCGTCGAGGAAACACAACGAATCGTGTCCTGCGGTAGCGTCGATAATTTGATCGATGCGGGGGAGAGGGAAGGGCTCCTTTGGGCAAGCCTTTTTAAGGTCTTTGAAATCAACGCACAGGCGCCAGGATTTGTCCTTCTTTGGTACCATCACCAGGTTTGCTAGCCAGTCCGGATGTTTGATATCTTTGATGAATCCGACCTCCAATAGCTTGGCTAGTTCCTCTCCCATGGCCCGTCTCTCAGGTTCAGAAAAACACTGAAGAGCCTGTTTGACTGGCTTGAATCCTTTTAGGATATTTAAGCTGTGTTCGGCTAGCCTGCGTGGGATTCCTGGCATGTATGAAGGGTGCCAGGCGAAAATGTCTCAGTTCTCTCATAGGAACTCTCGCAGTGCGGCGTCTACATCAGGGTTTAACTGTGCCCCGATGGAAGCTGTTTTATTGGGGTCCGTTGGATGAACCTGGAATTTGACTATTTCATCCGCCGGTTTAAAGGAGGTGAACTTGGATCTTTTATCGAGTATCACATCGTCCCTATTCACCATGGAGCGCAGCGCAATCAGTTCCTCAGCCGCTAGGGCTTCGGATAGCGCCTCGAGGGCCAGTGTGACTGTCTTGATTTTGGCGCGGAGTGCTATGTCCGGATCACTAACGAGAGTGATGATTCCGTTAGGCCCGGGCATCTTGAGCTTCATGTACCCGTAATGGGGTATTGCTTGGAAGATTGTAAACGCTTCCCGCCTAGCAGAGCGTGATATCCGCTACTGAACGGGGCCACCTGGAACGTGACCTCTTCGGACCTGTAATTATCCGTGTGCGGAACACCACATCTAGTGTGATTTTTCATGTACAGAGCGCTTCCTGACCGGGGATTATTCCTCTAAAGGTTGTGCTGCTTCACTCAATGCGGTTCCAGTCTATTTCCATTTTTTGAAGGGTTTCCTCATATATGAGGTTCAATCCGCTGCCGCCATAGTACCTTGGTAAGACGAAAGCCATCCACTATTGGACCGAGGACCAATGCGGCTGGTGCTCGGGCTGTTCGGAATTTAGGTTCGTCACTGGCGTTAAAAGTAATAGCCGTGTCACTCCATGGGTTTATTGTTGCTACTTGGTAGACTTCGGAAAGGCCGCGAAGTGTTCTTTTTCGCATATTATTTGATGCGAAAGTCTCGAAGACTGTTAATACCATACTGGTTTCTCTGGGGTAACTTTCTGTGGCTTCCGGAATTAGAAGATCTTTGCCAATTTTTGCCACCTGCCGGAGTATCCAACATGCTCTAAGGCTGTGAGTTGGTGTGGCGCCCTCTGCACTATGAATTTTACAGGGTCCATCAAGCCATCCTTCCAGTACGGTTCCGTGCCCTGTAGAGGGCTTTTTCTTTTTGGTATTGAACCCGGGTGTCTGACGATGATGCACCCTTTTATTTCGGACCGGGTTTGTATTCACGGCCGGATTGTCCCAAAATTTTGTTTTGGTTTTCCGGGCGCTTTCCATCGCACGGTACTTTCGTACTATGGACGCCAAGTCAGCAAAGCGTGTAATATCACGGCGACTTATGGCGTTGAGGATTCCCTTGTCCGTGCAATTATTGCAGAAGAATGAAATTGCGTCTTCCTCGCAGCAGTCCTTTATCCTGTTCATAACTAGGAGGAATCTGGCCCAGTAATGATGTACTGTTTCTTCGGGTTCTTGCCTAATTTGGGATAGATCGCTTATGTACGGGTGGGTGGGTGGAATCAAATCCGAAACCTCACCCAATCTGAGACCCAGGGACCAGGGAGTTTCCGAACTCGGGTGTTGGGATTCTTTGATGTGGCCCAATGAATCTAGTTCGTCGCCTGACTTTAAGTTCAGGTCTTGAGTGATATCCTCCCCTCCGCGGGTATCCGGCTTGGAGGGATCGGGAATCCGGACATAGCTAGTCCTTAAGATAGATGAAGGGTCGCCGCACTGTCCCTCTACCACGGCAATGTGATGGGTGACCTGGGGAGAGTTAATCTCTCTCAGATCGGGTTTAGTCCCAATCTGGTCGTAATCCGTAGCGACTCCCGGGGTGGCGATGCGATCCAAGAGCTCGTTTAGGGAAGAGAGCTCCATTGGATCTAGCTGCTCGGCGAATTCCAAGCTGACATGAAGATTGCTTTCGATGACCCGAGAGGCCATCGTCGGCGCAACAGCCGAACAGGCGGTCATAAGGAAACCGCCTAGCTGGAGAGTTTGGCCGACAGCCAAAGCTCCCTTAGCAACGGTGCCGTCTTTAAAGATGGGACGAGGCATCCTTCCTGATGGCGACGGCACAGAGGAACTCTCAATGAAAGCACCAATGTCGATGTCAAAACCGGCGGATCTCGGGTAGGGGGTCCCGAACTGTGCGTCTAGGTCGGATGGTAACAGGAGGCAGGGGACACGATGTTTTACCTAGGTTCGGGCCCTCTTGATGGAGGTAAAACCCTACGTCCTGCTTGATTTATTCTTGATAATATGAGTAGTACAAGAGTTGATCTACCACAAGGTCGGAGAGGCTAAACCCTAGAAGCTAGCCTATGGTATGATTGTTGTTCATCCTATGGTCTAAAACTCTCTGGTTTATATAGACACCGGAGAGGGCTAGGGTTACACAGAGTCGGTTACAATGGTAGGAGATCTACATATCCGTATCGCCAAGCTTGCCTTCCACGCCAAGGAAAGTCCCTTCCGGACACGGGACGAAGTCTTCAATCTTGTATCTTCATAGTCCAGGAGTCCGGCCGAAGGTATAGTCCGGCCATCCGGACACCCCCTAATCCAGGACTCCCTCACTTGCAGATTGTACCCCTACTGCGATGGACATAGAACTAGCTTCACCCAATCTAACCCCAACCCCAGCTGATAGTAACCTAGTTCCTGTTGACACAGCACCATCTCCACCACAGAGCTCCCAAACAAGAGCAGTTAGTAAGGCAGCTCCAGTGCCCAATGGGCCAGTACTACCACGGCGAACCCCAACTCCACCAGTTAGTACGCCCATTCCTGTGGAGGAAGCACAACCAGCTAGTCGTAGTTTAGCATATATCACATTTGATGTTGTTAAATCGTATGTGCGTATCTTCCCATCTTGGAAATATTATACCGAAGATGAAGGAAAATGCCAGTTGTAGGTGTTTGTCTAGGAGTTATGTGTAAGTAATGTTATTCATGGCAATTACTTTGCTTTGTCCCATACATCCTACCTCCATGATGGTTATAATACAACAATTTTTCCCATTTTTCTCCATAGAGAATGACCAATTTGGAAACTCAAGATAAGGTAACATGTGCTAATACCTCCGCTATCTTCAAGAATGCTTGGTGGCAGTATCGGAATTACCTAAAGAAAACATACTTCACCGGCAAAGAAACTCATCAAATTCACTTACATTCTCCTGAGACACATTTACTGGACGATGACTGGGAATGCCTTATTCTGTACTGGTCCCGAACCAAGAATGTGGTAAGGTTTATGAGCTCATTTTCTATTTTAAGTACTATATTCTTGAGTCTTACTATACTCTGTTCATGTAGAACAAGTGCCTAACCTGAAGCACAACTGTTCTAATTTAAGATTCCATTGCTATCATAGTTCAAAAAAGCGCTAGGTGTTAATTGTGCGTTTTGCCACCGCCTTGCGTTTTACTGACCAAAGCGCATGCTATGCGCAGTTGTGCACAGATTAAGCATAGTTATGCGCAATGCGTTTCGCCAACGCCTAGAGCCTAGGAGCGCTTAAGCGCTCGCTTAGGCGCACCTTTTTTAATTATGATTGCTACCGTGCATACTGCTTTGCTCTTGTATCACTGTATTTACTCATACAAACTTATTTTTAAATTGAAGGATCCAATCGAAACTCCAATGGCACAGCAGGTATGTTCACGCATGTTTCTTTAACAGGCTTGCTCTTATCAATAGCTCTGTTGATTTCAATTTCAATTGTGTATACAGTTGACTTCTCATATCATGCACATTACTAGCATCACAACAGAGCCAATAGTGTTGTTGTACATGTAGACCCGTGGTACCCATCTGAAATCTTGTTGTGCCATGTAGTTTCCCATGCTTTGTATTCTTTGACTGCTGCTTTGTCTTGAACTGATATGATTTGAACCGTGTCTCTATTTTGATTTGGCAGGACAATGCAGTGACCATAGGACATAGATATATGTTTGTTTGATGCTTTTATTATGTACTAGTACTTGGCAATAGAAGACTTGGTAGTTTAATCATGTCCACCTTACAAGTGAACTGGTTCAACGAAATGAGTTTCATATACTAGTACATGCTAAACCTGTTATGTGTCTGCTTGTTTCTTCTTTTACAATGCTGACAGAATATTGTATTGGGGAAGAGTGCCTTATTAAGCAATGGTAAAGGAAGTAGTGCACATAAGGTTCAGGATAGTGACACATCCTTGTTGGTCTCAGGATAGTGCTATCCGCGGATGACTTACCCGGGATGATAAGGTAGGAGAATCGTTTCTTTGTCCTTATTGCTGACCAAGAATTCTTCGATGTACTGACTCGCATATTGACGGTTGGCTTCGTTGATTGACAAGAAGCCCTCATGCATGTAGTATGGGTCTGTGACCGCAAGACCGGTGACTTGCTCTCTCCTAACGATGTAGTTCATGTGCATCGCATACAGGCGGACGAAGGTAAAATCGAGTGTCCTCATTTGAAACATCTGGAAGATGTAATCGAACCTCAGGAAGAAGAGGTCCGCGAGGCATGTGTGGACGTACATCTTGCAACTGCTTGGCACATGAACCGTATAAAGTGGGTATCCTGGATCATCCGAGGCGAGGAGGCTTCTCTCTGTCGAAAGCACATGGTCATGGAGTCTCCTGAGATCCCCTGTTATGGCAGCTAGTGCATTTGCTGGTACCATTGGCTCTCCCGCGACATGGATTAATGGCACATGTTTCATCGGTACACTATCAACCTTGGTCGAAGGCAGCTGGCTGCTAGAACCAACATTGCCACCTTTATTGGATTTTCTCGCTGTTGGTCTCTTCCTCTGCTTCTTCTTGCCGGGTTGAGGTGCTCGTGGGTCTGTCAGACCCTCCCTGAGCACCACCCCTAGTGTTGTCGGGCTCAGCATTGGACGACTCTGGCTAAGTAGTTAAGCTTGGGTGGAACCGGCATCTGGAGGCGTGTCCTGCAAGGATTGCATGAACAAAGACTTCTTGCACTCCCGAGGACGTCCGGCTCTGGTACATGCATCTCATATTCATATGGTTGACTCATTGTTACTTCATTGTCAAAGGCAGTATTGAAATACTGGTCAGGGTCATCGGCCTCCTCCATGTCATGATCCCTATCCTCTTCCATGGGGCAGATGGCATCATTTGCTGGAACGGTTGGCCCTCCTTCCTCGTGTCTCTCGATCTCAGCAAGCAGCACAAACGATGGTTGTACTTGTGTAGGAGGGGTTGTGGTCATACCTTCCTGAGGTCCCGTTGGTGTGCTCCCGACCACCTCGACACGAAGAAGATTTTTCGGCCACATGATCGGCCAATTTTTGCATTGGCCAAGCTGCGTGGGGTCTCGTCATCCTCTCCATCGGTTTGTATCGGACGGGGGAGACCATCTAGCCCACTTTCACACTCGCCACGGAGACCCTTAAGGCGTTATCAGGCATCTGCCGACGGTGAAACAATCGATCCTTAGGCTTCACTATAGTACCCTTCCCCACATCCACCAACCCGCCCTTCATGTTGTAAAGGAGGGTGCACGGAGTGGAGTCGGACTACAAAGACATAAACGTGTGGCGTCAGAGATCCAAAAAGAATGGCAACTGAAGATTAATTAATTATTTGAGTTGATGAAGGTGCGACGCGTATTTACCGTGAGGGCATCGAGCTTAGCCAATGTCGACGGCCCGACATTCAAGCCAGAGACGGAGCTAGGGCTGCTGTGAGAGTTGGGTGCAGGAGCAGGTGCTGGAGGAGGTGCGGGTGCGGTTGCCATACTAGGTATGGGCATGGGTGCGGTGTTCATTGAGTTGCTCCCGGTGAAGCTGGGCATGGGAAAATCACTTGGTGGCGTGTTTGGATTTTTTTGCACCCATGTGACCACTGTTGGAATCAAGCTTGTAAAGGCAGCCACCATATCATCTCTATAGGTAGCGATTATCTCAACTTTGGTCTCAGCTTTTGCTTTCTCCAGCGGCCGCGCCACCTTCTCATCGATAGTCACTTGATTGAACTTCTTTCTCTGTCTTTTGGCCTCGGGGTCCTCGTTATAATAGTACTTCCACGTGGCGCCATCCCCAGCGCCGTGCACATGTCTATATTGCGGCCGCTGGCAGGGCGAGTGTCCCATCATTATGTTCATGGCCCGGTTGAAAGGAGTGTCCCACTTGTACTTCACCGGCGACTAAGTCGACGAGTCGCTCTCGGCCGCAATCTTGTGTTGCTCTGTCTGGAAAATGGACCGTGAATCATTTACGAATGCGACTAGAATGTAGTAGAATTCGTTGATCAAAACCTAATATGTAAGGTGGTAAAAGGATAATTACCAGTATTCTCATGAATTTCCTAGTCGGCCCGTCGGTGAAAAAAAATCTTTTTCTTGGGGTCCCACGAGAATCGGGCCCTGATGAAGTCGTGCTCCTGCTGGTCGGTGAACTCAGCCAATGGGTCTGGGATCCCTTGACGTTCAAGTTCTGCGTCCTCCTTAGCCCACACAGGCCTCTTTCCCGTGTAACCACGACTTCCAAGGCGGTGGTTCCCCATGTTCTTTGCCTGCAGCTGCTTGCCTCTCTTCGACCTGGCCTCGGCAGCTTCTTCATTGCAAGTCTCCTTGAACCTTTCTGTGGAGCTTTCTTTCCGACCTTTTTATATCGTGAAGCATTGCACTTTGGGCAGATGATTTTTTCCGCATGCTCGTTCCGATATATGATGCAATCATTGATGCATGTGTGATATCTAATATGTGGCAGATCAAGAGGGCACACGATTTTCTTTGCCTCCTCGACACTAGTAGGACACAGGCTTCCCGTGGGAAGAACCTTCTTTAGGTACTTCAGAAGCTCATCCAGGCTTGTATCTGTCCATTTGTTTTATGCCTTCATCTTTAGAAGTTCTAGTGTGAAACTCAAGCGGATCACCTCGGGATTGCAACCATCATACAAAGGAGTCATCGAGTCTACCTCTAGTTGCGCCAGTTTGGCCTCCTCTCTAGAAGCAGCTCTGTCGCTAGTCATCTTCTTGCGAAGCAGGTCTCGAACATGCGGGTCCCGCATGGCTGAACTTAGTAGCAACAAAGACGGCGGCGTGTTCGCGTCTTCTCCGCCTTGAACTGCCTCTTCGCCGTCGACATTTTCGAGGTCGTCTTCCTCTTCGGGCACATAATCGGTCATCTCTTTGTCTGGTGGCCCCATGTCATTATTTCCTGCCCCGTCGACATCCTCATCATCATCATCTTCACTTATCCACCGAGTATGGCCATGCATGAAACCATGCATTAGCAGGTGCGCCTTGAATTTACCACCCTAAAAGGGGTCGAGCCTGACTCTTCCTTTGCATTTTCGACATGGACATAAAACATCCCTCAGTCTTTTTTCATACATGTCATCCACAGCGGATTGCCAGTATCTTTCGACCATCCTTCCATTGACCTTCATGATCACTTGCGCGCGGAGCAAATATTATAACCACATATATATGCATGCATGGATCAAATTCATACAAAGATTTGGCATGACCTTCCCTAAACATATGACATATTGAGTTTGCCCGAAATTCGCCGAAACGGAAATGAATCGACATTTCGGCAAAACATAGGCAACTCATGTCACTCACATGCCACACACAATTCGGTATATTCATATTGCACATAGTTTCGGTCCTAATCGCAAACACACATATTTCCATTCTTGCACAACTCTTTTTTTGCTCACCTATTTGTCGAGAGGAATATTGAGCACCTTCTTATAACTAGCTAGTAGCTCTAGATAGAGCTATGAGAGGGAGGAGGGAGGGCATTAATGGAGGGGGTGGTTGAGGGGCAAAGAAGAGAAGGGGAGAAGGGGCAAAAGAAAGGAAGAGGAA